>NC_084598.1:36278764-36491280 GCF_033807715.1 Cololabis saira
CTTGCATAGTTAGTTAATTGATGATTTTAAATTGCCCGTAGGTGTGAGTGATTGTGCATGGTTGTTTGTTTATATATGTGGCCCTGCGATAATATGGCGATCCGTCCAGGGTGAACCACCCGCGAGAACAGGGGCCGACCAGGAGGCACTCGCAACCCAGGCCACCAGCAATCCCACAGAGGGGAGAGGTAGGAAGGAGGCAACTGACCGCCAGCGAGGCCACCCCCCCCCCCCCCCCCCCACGACACGGGAAGAAGCAGCCAGGGATCCCGCGGCGGCGGACCACGACCCAGACACTCCCCGGCCACCCGGTCCGGGCCGGACACGTGGCCAGGAGGCCCTCACCCTCCAGGCCAACGACCCCCACTCGGCAAGGGGCCAGCCTGCCCGGAGAGACGGCCGCTGACGCGGGCAGGAACACCCGCCTCCACGAAAGTGGCCCTCCAAGACCAGAGGCCCTGGAGGCCGCGGGGGGGACCGGAGACGGGCCCGGAATGAGGGAACCCCCCAACAGGGCGACACCCGCGCGGGCCCGACAACGGAGGGCCCCAGACCCAGGCATCCCATTCATTCATCCATTCACCTATCCGATATCTATACTAATAATAATATGATATACTATCACAATAATAATAATTTTTTTTTTTTTTTTATTGATCTTTTTATAAGAAACAACATACAATGAAAACATGGAAACATGTAATCAAATATACGCATTATACATTGTCTCCTTTTTTTTTTTTTTTTTTAAACACACAAAACCTAACTAAGGAACAGTGTCTCTGTAGCGTTAAATAATAAATAAACAAATGAGCAAGAAATGAACAAAGGAGGAAAGTAATGAATGAGCAAAAGTGCATACAAAAAACAAATGCAGTGGTAAATGCAGATGCCCATAACTGATATCCCATTAACTGGAAATAAATAAAACATAAAATGCAACATAAATGATAATAATAAAAAACAAATTAAGGAAATGAAAAGAAAATTAAGGGAGGGGGGGGGGTCAGTCGGTGGGTAGAGTCTTCAACGCGGTAAAGTGGTCTATGAAGGATTGCCATTTGTGAACGAATTTAGCTGAGTTGCCTTTTACGGAGTATCTCACCTTCTCCAATTTAAGAAAAAACATAACATCACTAAGCCAAATAGAAATAGACGGAGACTTGGGGGATTTCCATGAAAGTAAAATACGACGTCTTGCTAAAAGGGATGTGAAAGCCAATACTTCTGACTGTGTGGGGCTGATATGTGAGGAGTCAACAGAGAGTCCGAATATTGCTAAGGGAGGGGCCATAACAACTTTTTTACCCAGAACTTTAGACATGATCACAGAATAATCACTCCAAAATTTCTGTAACCTAGGACAGGAGAAAAAAATATGACTTAAATTGCAGGGAGAACCCTGGCATCCGTCGCATAGGTCTGCAACATTCGGATATATTTCCGATAATCGGGATTTTGATAGGTGGGCTCTATGCAGCACCTTGAATTGAATAAGTTCAAGTCTAGCGCAAGGCGTGCTAGATCGTATGCTACGGATAGCTTTATCCCACAGCTCCCCTGTGAAGTCAAGGCCCAACTCTCGTCCCCAACCCTCCCGAGCTTTATCTACAGAATGATCATCAAATGTCATACACAGTGCGTATATCTTAGATATCAGAGACTTTTGACTGAGTTTCATAGTTAGAAGATCATCCCACGGTTGGTTCGCAGGAAGGGAAGGGAAGCATGGAAACAGAGCAGAGGCGCAGTGTCGAAGCTGGAAATAGCGAAACAAATGGGAGGCAGGCAAATTGAACTTTGACCTCAGATCTGAAAATGTGGAAAAGATACCATCCTTATATAGATCCCTGAAGTGCTTAATGCCCCGGTTGTACCAAATCATAAAAGTGGTGTCTATTAGTGATGGAGGGAACAGATGATTCTTAGTAACAGGTGTATAGATGGATGGAGAAGCAAATTTAAAGTGGCGCCTAAACTGTGACCAAATCTTAAGGGAGGAAAGCACCACAGGGCTATTTGTAAACTTAGAGGGATTCAATGGTAAAGAGGAGGAGAGTAGGGCTGTTACAGAGGATGAAGAGAGTGACTGAGCCTCCAATCTGCACCATAATAACTCAGGAGACTGAAGCCAATAAATTAGTTTGTGAATATGCGCTGACCAATAGTAAAGCATAAAGTTTGGTAGTAAATTTAAATTTTTGGAGAAGCGAATACCTCACTCTGGGTGTCTTACCGGCCCATAAAAAGTTGGAAACAATTTGGTCAAGTGATTTAAAAAAAGATTTTGGTAGAAATAAAGGAGTGCATTGGAACAAAAAAAGAAATTTAGGCAATACAGTCATTTTCACTGTGTTAATTATTCCTATCAGCGACAATGGTAGGGAGTTCCACCTCTGTAAGTCCGCCTTCACTCGAGTTACCAGTGAGGAAAAATTAGCGGTGAAAAGAGAGGGGAGAGTGCGGGTCACATTAATCCCTAAGTATCTAAAGCCCGACGGGCTGAGTTTAAAGGGGATATCAGATTGTTTGAGTTGTAAAGCAGAGGAGTTTATGGGGAAGCATTCACACTTGTGAAGATTGACCTTATAGCCGGAGAAGGATCCATAATTCTTCAACAGAGATAATATTGGTGCAATGCTGGTTAAAGGGTCAGATACATATAAAAGGAGGTCGTCTGCATAAAGTGACAATTTGAGTTCCATATTGGACCTAGAGACTCCGCGAAATAGAGGAAGAGTTCTTAAAGCAATTGAAAGTGGTTCGACGGATAGAGCGAATAGCAAAGGGGAGAGAGGGCAGCCCTGTCTCGTGCCACGTGATAATGTAAAATAAGTGGAGTAGTTGTCATTGGTGTGAATGCTGGCCTGAGGGGAAGTGTAAAGAAGTCTAATCCAAGATATAAACCTGTGTCCAAATCCGAATTTATGAAGTGTTGCAAAAAGATTCGACATGATCAAACACTTTTTCAGCATCAATCGCGATAACAACTTCAGGGAGTGGAGAAGAATCTTAAGAGAGAATCACATTAAGAAGTGTACGAACATTATAAAAGAGCTGGCGTCCCTTGATGAAACCATTCTGCTCCTCAGATATGATGCTAGGAAGGATCTTATCAAGACGAATTGCTAGTGCTTTGGCTAAAATTTTGACATCCACATTCAGTAAAGACAAGGGCCTGTAAGAAGTGCATGATCCGGGTCCTTGTCCTTCTTCAAAAGGAGGGCAATGGACGCCTGCATTAAAGAGGGAGGCAATGAGCCATGATCAAGGGACTCATTGTACATTGAAAGTAAAAGGGGGGCTAATTTGTCTTTGAATTTTTTGAAAAACTCAGCTCCGAACCCATCGGGACCAGGGGCCTTGTTGCTTTGCGTAGCTTCAATGGCGGCAGCAATTTCTTGCAAGCTGAAAGGAGCATCGAGGCCATTAGCCACATCCAAATTAATAGTAGGGACAGTGATATTTTCAAGAAAGGAGGTCATTTCTGCTGTGTCAAGTGGAGATTCTGACTCATAGAGAGAGGAGTAGTATGACTTAAAAATTGTGTTGATGGCGATTGGATCGGTGGTAAGTGTGCCAGTAGAATCTCTAATGCTGGGAATCAGTCTCGACGTTGCTTGCCTTTTTAATTGGTGAGCCAATAACCTGCTTGGTTTATCGCCGTGTTCATAATAGTTGGCATGAGCGCGTAATAGGAGCCGTTCAGAATCGGCTGTTGCTATAAGATCGAATTTTGACTGCAAATCAAGCCGTTGTTTCAGTAAACTCGGACTTGGGTTAACTGAGTTTAGTCTGTCTGTGTCCTGAATTTTAGATGTGAGCTCCTGTATTTTTTTTACTGGCGTATGCTGAATAAGAGATAATCTGTCCTCGCAAATATGCTTTGAGTGATTCCCATACTAGCGAAAAACTGGTAGAATGTGTTTTGTTTAATGCAATGAAATCATCTATTGAAGCAGATATAGAAACATTAAATGCATCGTCGGATAAAAGCAATGGATTAAACCTCCAGGGAGAAGAAAAAACGGGGACGCCAGACCATGTTATATTCAAAGTTAGAGGGGCGTGATCTGAAATAACAATTGGGTGGTATACGACAGAAGTAACTTTGGGGAGAAGAGAGCCATCAACAAAAAAATAGTCAATACGTGAATATGACTGATGTACTTGTGAAAAAAAAGAGAATTCCTTATCTCCAGGATGTGAGAACCTCCACGGATCAACAAGCCCATTCTTGACTGTAAAATCGGAAATAGATTTGGACATAGAGGATTGAGTCAAAGTACGAGGATTCGAACGGTCCAGAGAAGGATTAATAACACAATTTAGATCACCGCCCAGTATTGTAATATGCGTATTTAAGAAAGGGAGGTTGCCAAACAGCCTATCCGTAAAATTGGGGTCATCAAAATTAGGGGCATATATATTCACCAACAATAATAATTTTTTAATAATAATAATTCATTTTATTTAGCGGCGCCTTTCAAGTCACCCAAGGTCACCTTACAGAATAAAACAAATACAGGGTTACAGTATAGAGTGCCCGCAACAATAAGATATCTACCATTCTTATCGGATATTGTCCTGGAGACGGAGAAATTGACTCTTTTGTTGATCAAAATTGCTACTCCTCTAGACCTAGAATCAAAATTTGAATGAAAAATATCACCCACCCAAGCACGTTTGAGTCTGAAATGATCTTTATTTCGCAAATGAGTTTCCTGAAGGAAAGCTATGTCAGTGTCCAAGCGTTTCAAATGTGAAAAAATCTTTGATCGCTTAATTGGATTATTCACACCCTTAACATTCCAGCTAGTGAATGTAATGTCTGATCCAGTATCAGGCTTGCGCAGATTACGATCGTTCATATAGGCATTCTTTGAGAGAAAATAAGACCGACTCACCCACCACCAGAGGAGATATAAGGAAAAGAGGTAAAAGGGAAAACCAAAACAAACAAAACTCAGGAGTATATACATACCTACAGAGACAAAAAGCCAACATCCCATAACCCCCGCCCACCCACCCAACGCACATTAGATGATCCCATCCCCAAACGATGGAAACAGCCGTGCTGGCTTCAAAGGAAGCCATTCTCGAAAAGAGATGCTTTCGACTATAAAGCTAAATACAAAAACAAAAACCAAATTAGCTCCTGCAGAGTTAAAACCTTAAAAAAAATAAAATAAAATATGAGGCATATGAAACCAACAATCTGAGCCATTCTGACGATCGCTGTCTTGTCAGGGTAACAACAAACATTAATTAAATTAAGGAGATCTTTGGCCTGTAGAACAATGATATATACATATATGCACTCGCACACCCACACAGACACGCACACACACATGCACACAATTTAAGCAAAGACAGGGGTGTGTGCATATTTTCTAATCAAGGCATCATACCAGAGAAATGATTAGGCCTTCAATTTTAAACGGTGTTGTTCCCATTGATAGTTCGAGAAGAAAAAAAATAAATAAAAATAAATAAATAAATAAATAAATAAATAAATAAATAAATAAATAAATAAATAAATAAATAAATAAAAAAATAAAAATTACGACATAAAGACCCATTTTCTGAATTGACTCACTCACTCACCCCGGCCCAGAGTCCCGCATGGACAGCAAGCTGGATAAATCGTCCCAGAAAACTAGCTGGTAGTCACTTTTTTTATTTTCCTGATGAATGCCAGGGCTTCATCTGGCGACGTGAAGTCACGTTGCTGGCCGTTATGGGTTACACGCAGCCGGGCGGGATACAGCAATCCATACCGGACTCCTTCAATCTCCCGCAGCTGACAGCGCACGTCATTAAAGGCAGCGCGCGCCCGCGCTGTCTTGGCGGTGTGGTCCGGGAACACGGAGATGGTCATATCCCGGACTTTTATCCGCTGCCGCTCTCTCGCCTTTCTGAGGATGTCAGCGCAGTCGGTGTAATAATGGAGCCTGGCCACTATTGCGCGGGGCCGCTCCCCGGTCTTCGGTTTCGGCATGAGAGTGCGGTGGGCTCTGTCCACCACCGGCTCTGCGCCGAGGGAGAAGGCTTCCGCCAAGAGCCTGGAAACACCGGCTGCAGATGAAGAGTCAGGATCCTCCTCCGGGACACCAATAATCCGTATGTTCTGCCGACGAGACCTTGACTCCAAATCCTCGCATCTGTCCTCCAGCCTCACACATTCTTTCGACAAGTGATCAACTTTTTTCTGGAGAGCAACGATGTCGTCTGAGCAGCTTGAGAGCGACCGCTCCATCCCAGCAACCGTGGTCGTGAGACCCGCGACGTCCGCCTTCATGGAGGAAATACTGCCAGAAAGATCCGCTTTAAGGGAAAGCAGCTCGGACTTAATGGACGTTAATTCTCGGTCAGTGCTGCCTGAAGCTCTGTCCTAAATATAGCCGCAACATCATTGCGAAGAGCGGAGAGCAGTTCAGTTTTTAGCCGGGTGAACTCCGCAGCGGGAGCCGGCGCGGCGCAGGTGCTCTCCGGAGGAGGAGAATCACCGCGGGGTGAGGAGACAGCATGAGCAGCAGGCCGCGGGTTAGCTGGAGGGTTATTCCCCGCTTTGATGGACTTTGGAGGCATTTCCGTGGTAAGTAGTCGAAGTAACCGCGTTGAAAATAAGTTAGTTAAAACCAAAGCCGTGGGAGTGATGCAAAAAGTGCCAATAAATGTTGAATTAAAATTAACTCTGCAGGAGCTCCGCTAATCACGTCTCACCCCATGTACAGCTAAGCCGGAAGCCCCACAATAATAATAATAATAGTAATAATATAATAAAAGTAATAATATTAATAACCATATTTGTATAATATAATATTGATAAATTATTAAGTTTTGTTGTCCTGCCATGAAGGCCCAAATCCTCCATGGCAGGACCCTTCCATACCGCATTCTCACCGACACAGACACACAATCACGCACCATTTCCCCCTCCCCGGGGGGGTCCAGCACCGCCAGAAGGCACCCCAGGCTGCACAGCGAGCCCCGCCAGGCCCGGGCATCGCAACCCACCTGTCCCAGGCCGGCGAGGGAGTGCGGGTGATGTGGGACCCCCTCCCGCCCCTGGTGTTGAGTGCATGTGATTAATGCCATAAAACCAGGGAGGGGGAGGACCAAGTATCAATTTGACACCGACTCCCCCCTCCCGAACTAAATGTCCTTGTCAAATGTATTTAATAAGTGTTGAATGTGCAGTGTCTACATTGCTGTTAAAACCGTGGGGCGGGGAGTGCCGGGCCACGCGGGACAATGCCCCCCACGACCCGGACCCCCCGCCCCTTCTTCTATGTGCGTATGAATCGTGTAAGGGGGGGAAGGAGGGCGAGCACAGGCCGAAGCCAGGAGGCTTCATACAACTAATCATACAAAGTTAATCCATGCTATTGAAATTTAAGGGCCCCAACAGACAACGATTAGAGCGTGTTCCTGGATCGTTGATCTGTCCTGAGTGTGTGAGAATATTCGAGTCGCGGAATCCGACCATTATTGCTCCCCTCAGAAAATGATGAGTGAAAGGTTCTGGCGTAGCTAACCAGAAAACTGTCGGTCAAAGACTGCTAGTTGGGGGGTGCCCAAAGATCTGTGCTCATGCCCCAAGAGGTGGTCTGTCAAAACAATCCCATTAAACTTCATGAAATACAGCAACAACTTATTGGAAACCACACAAACTTTGTGGGAATCAATAGTGTGAGCCTTCACTCTATCAAATTTTTTCTCCATTGCAACAGAATCTGAATGAAGCAAATGTATAGTGTATTTTGCACGTAACTCTGACTCAGTTATTTATATTAGATTGTGCAAAGCAATTGTGAAATCTTTTCTATAGCTACTTTTGAGATGCTAAAAACATGTGCTACACTGTAATGTGATAAACCTTTCTCCATGAGCTACATTCCCTTAACGCCATGTTGGAAACCACACAAACTTTGTGGGAATCAATAGTGTGACACTGTAGAGACCAGAAAGCCGTTTTGTTTGGGGTACCCGAATGGCTATTGCTGCCCTGTCCCCCAAATCCACTCAAATGTGGGTTAAAAGGCTTTCTTCTGCGCTGCACCTTGGTCATGGAACAATCAGCTAAATTCACTCACTCAGCACTTCATTTCGCTGGATCAATTTAAAACTCTACTTACAACTTTAAGAACTACAAGAGTGTAACTGCTATTTCCAAAACGGACTAAAATGATTGTATGTCTTTTATATTCTGCTCTTGTAAGTTATTTTTAATTCAATTTTGCTCTTTGTATTGTAACTTCCAACTCAGACAAAAAGACAATACACACATGTAAACATCATGGCCTTGGTGGCTCACATATTTCAGGTGCATATCATCAGCAGGTGGACCCACTAGTCACTCTAATCTAGGAAAGAGTAAAACATCTCTAAAGCTAAGGAACTGTAATGCTGCTTACAGACTGGTTCAACAGCTGGAAATCAAAGGGTGGGAGTTGAAGTGAAGGCTTATGGGTACCTGAGCATTGAGATGGACAGACCTTGTTTTGTTTACAAAATGGTCCAAAAAGAGTTTCACTCTACGCAAAAACATTCTGACAAATCACTCACTGAGTCAGTTGTCCCCTGCAGTATCTCATCTTTGTACACCTTTCTCTCGGTTAAAGAAAAATTTAAACGGTGACAGGACATCAGGCATGCAAGGAAAATTACAGGCACCATACAGTCTTATTCAACTGCCATCAACATTACATGACAACATTGATTTTTGTTTCATGTATTTGGTTGTGAACACGCAGCAAACATTTTCCAGCTTCAGCTGGATTGTTTTTCCAGCGATCTCAGAGATGTTGGTTTGTAATATTGGCATGCCTTTAAGGTCAGAAATATCAATGTCTAGTTACGCATGAGAAAATGTTGGGTCTTCGAGGAAGTCTAGAGAAAAAAATAACAATAATAATAGGTGCTTTTGACTGTCCCAGTGAACAAACTCACCCTCACAAACACAAAGAATAAACAATGCACAGGGCACTGCGTTGTAAAGAAACAGACTTATTACCCACAGTAGACCTTTGATACTGTATTTCATAGCAGGAAATGCCCCCTTTTCACGTGGTGACACGCCCCCTTTCCAAGATGGCAGCATGTGTAGTGTCTCTGTCAAGTCTCTGTTAAGTGTTTGTCTGTTGATAATAGTTTTTATTGGATTTTAGTAGTTTTTTAACATTTTCCACCTAAGGCTTTTGTACTGCTGATTTTTCAACTCGTGAAGGTCTGTGGATTGCTCATTTTCATCTGATATACAAAGCATACTTTGGCTTACCCCATGTGCTGCACTGCAGCCTGAGGCCTGCTTCATCCACCCTGCTCTGCAGCCTGAGGCCTGCTCCATCCACCCTGCACTGCAGCCTGGCCTGCTCCATCCACCCTGCTCTGCAGCCTGGCCTGCTCCATCCACCCTGCACTGCAGCCTGGCCTGCTCCATCCACCCTGCTCTGCAGCCTGGCCTGCTCCATCCACCCTGCTCTGCAGCCTGGCCTGCTCCATCCACCCTGCTCTGCAGCCTGGCCTGCTCCATCCACCCTGCACTGCAGCCTGAGGCCTATTTCATCCACCCTGCACTGCAGCCTGAGGCCTATTTCATCCACCCTGCTCTGCAGCCTGAGGCCTATTTCATCCACCCTGCTCTGCAGCCTGAGGCCTATTTCATCCACCCTGCTCTGCAGCCTGAAGCCTGCTCCATCCATCCTGCACTGCAGCCTGGCCTGCTCCATCCACCCTGCTCTGCAGCCCGAGGTCTACGCCATCCACCCTGTGCTCTGCAGCCTGAGGCCTATTCCATCCATCCTGCACTCCCTGCCAACTCTGCAACATCTAACCTTCTCCAGCCCTGCAGCAGCTACCAGACCTTCGGATTGGTTTCTGCTGCACTGTTCTGGATCTCCTCCTGCTTTGTGTAAAACAGTAGAACTATCAGTTTATTAATTTTTGTAGCCTATTTCTGGGTTCGAAACACATAATGGCGCTACTCCTGACTGTTCTTTACTTGGTATTTCTGAGTGACTCTAGGGGAAGCCCATATGGAGCTGAAAATTCATATATTGTATGCTCAAAACTGATTGCACCTTGTCGGGGAATGTGTACTACTAGCTGGACGTCAGATGTCAGCAAACCCTTACCCCAGCCTTTGTTCTTCCCCTCTGACACAAAGGTTTGGGTTAATCTCATCAGTGTCATGGCTCTTCAAGACAACTTTACTGTCTCTTTAAGTTGTCTTCGTGATTTTATATTAGAAGTGAATAGGCCTGTTAAGAAGGATGTATCCATTATACCATTTAAGCAAACTCAGAGGTGTCTGATAGTTTTATTGTTATTGATCTCAGGGAATGTGCAACCTAACCCAGGTCCAGACACACATTTTGACACTCCTGCTGATTTTAAATCAAGGACAGGTCTTGGTTTCATTCACTTGAATTTACGGAGTATGATTGCTAAAATGGATATGCTTCGGATTTGGGCACTCTCAACTGATGCTGATGTTATTGTTATTTCAGAGACTTGGCTGAGCAAGTCTGTTCTGGACAAGGATGTTCGTATTGATGGCTATAATATATTTAGGACTGACCGACCCAAAAGGGGCGGTGGTGTTGCAATTTATACCAGAAGTAAATTTCATGTCAATGTGCTTCACTCTGTGTCCCAGAGTAAACAATTTGAATTTTTGGCTCTGGATCTCGAGGTCTCCAAAACCCTTCATATTACTGTCATTGGTTGTTATAGGACACCGTCAGCTGTCAGTGGTACTCTATCTTCCTTAATGCAGCTTATATCTGAATATAATTCTACTGAAACAGTAATTATTGGTGACCTAAACTGGAACTGGCTTCAACCAGTATCTGATGATTTTAAAGCTTATTGTGACTCACTAAATCTTTTCCAAATTGTTGATAGTCCCACCAGACCTAATCTTAAGTGTCCGGAAAAATCATCTCTCATTGATCTGATTTTAACTAATGCTCCTTGCAAATACACAGCTGCCTCGGTATTTGCAAATGACATTAGTGACCACTGTGTTGTTGCTACAGTAAGAAATACTAAAATTCCTAAAACCAAGCCATGCATTGTCTTAAAGCGTGACATAAAACATTTTGTGGAGCAAGGGTTTTTTCATGATCTGGTTCTCTATGATTGGGAGAGAATTAATCTCATTGCTGATGTCGAAGTTGCCTGGAATTTCTTTTATGATGGTTTTATCAAAATTGTTGACAAGCATGCTCCCCTCAGAAAGTATAGGGTAAAAGGCCGAAATAATGCATGGTTTTCCACTGATCTATCGAATTTGTTGCATGAGCGGAATGTGGCATGGTCTAAAGCCAGGAAAACGACTCTTGAGTCAGACTGGCTGCTTTTTAGGCGACTGCGCAATTTATGCACTGTTGCAATTAGAAAAGCTAAGGCTGAACATTTTCTCTCTGATATTTCGAAAAATCTAAATAACCCTTTAAAATTCTGGAAAACTATAAAATCCTTAGCTGGAACCAACACTGAATTAGAGCTCCCTCCGTGTATTGTCAAGGGCTCTCATAAAATCTCTGACAAGGCAAAAATGCTGAATTGTTTTAATGAGCATTTCATTTCCTCTGGTTCCTTGTTCGACACTGTTAGTGCTGGGTCTATGCCAGCTCCTAGTCGCTCTACTACTATTAGTCCAGATGTCCATGTTACAGACGGTCAAATCTTTAGCTTTAAGCCTGTCACAGTCTCTGAGGTACAAAAGGCCTTGAAATCCTTAGATATTAGAAAATCTGGGGGTCCTGATAATCTTGAACCTTACTTTTTAAAGTTAGCCGCTGATTTTATTGCAGAACCTATAGCATATCTTTTTAATCTTTCCTTGTTCACAAACAAAATCCCGACTATATGGAAATCTGCTTTTGTTCTCCCTCTGTTAAAAGGTGGTGACTTTAGTATTTTAAACAACTACAGGCCCATCTCTAAATTGTCTGCCCTGATGAAAGTTCTGGAATCCCTTGTGAGTCAACAACTAAAAGAATTTTTATCAACAAACAATCGTTTGTCAAATTTCCAATCGGGTTTTAGGAAGAAACACAGCACAACGACAGCAGCCTTAAAGGTAGTTAATGATTTCATTGAAACCTTAGACAACAATCAACACTGTGCAGCCCTCTTTCTTGATCTGTCTAAGGCTTTCGACACAGTTGATCATGCTATTCTTATTCAAAGACTTGTGAATATTGGACTCTCTGAACAGACTGTCTTGTGGTTTGGAGATTATTTATCAGGTAGATCACAGTGTGTGCAGGCTAAAGGTGTCACCTCCAGCCCCCTTAATATTAGAAATGGTGTGCCCCAGGGGTCGGTCCTTGGGCCTTTACTTTTTATTATCTATATCAACTGTCTTGATCAAAATGCTGCTGAGGCAAATTTTCATTTTTATGCCGATGACACAGTGATTTATTGTTCTGCGCCTACTTTAAATCAGGCACTCTGTCAGCTACAGCTTGCTTTTCATACTGTGCAATGTACCCTGTTTGAGTTGAAGCTTCTTTTAAATGCTGACAAAACAAAACTCATGACGTTTTCTAATGCAAAATCCAAGCCAGTGAATCTCCCGTCCATCACTACTTTTCAGGGTTCTGAGATTGAATCTGTATCGCAATTTAAGTATCTTGGATTCATAATTGATGATTCGCTCTCATTTAAGCCTCATATTCAGCATCTTGTAAGAAAGTTGAAACTAAAATTGGGTTTTTATTTTAGAAATAAGGCTTGCTTTTCCTTCGAAGCCAAAAAGAGACTTGTTGCCACCACTTTTATGTCTGTGCTTGACTACGGCGATGTCCTATACATGCATGCATCTGCTCTATGTCTTCACTCATTGGATACTGTCTATCATGGAGCATTAAGATTTATAACAAATTTTAGATCTCGTACTCACCACTGCTCTTTGTACACTCGGGTCGGATGGTCTGCTCTGTCCACCCGTAGACTCTATCATTGGCATGTCTTTGTTTATAAGGCCATTCTTGGCCTACTTCCACTCTACTTAGGAAATTATGTTTTTCAAAAAAGCACTGGGAGTCATAATCTTCGCTCCCAGGACTTATTTTTATTGTCTGTACCTAGGGTCCGCACTAAACTAGGTAGTAGGGCCTTCAGCTATGCTGCTCCTTATGCATGGAATGAGTTGCAGAAAATTTTAAAATTAAGAGATCTGGTCTCACTTGATGCTTTTAAAGTTCTCCTGAAAGACTTGGAAGCAAGTACATTTAGCTGTAGGTGCTTTGATTGTTGTTGATTTTGACTATTTTTGCGATCTGTTTACTGTTTTGTTAAAACTGTTTTAATTGTTCTTATGTTATTTGTTTTTGTAACCATGTTGCTGCCTGTCTTGGCCAGGACTCTCTTGTAAAAGAGATTATTAATCTCAACGAGACTCTCTCCTGGTTAAATAAAGGTTAAATAAAAATTAAACAATGGCTGGAGGGAATGTACTTGAGTTGTTTGAGCTGGTTTACTGTGGCATTTAAAGGTACTTTAAAGTGTACTGTCTGCTGTGGAGCTGTCGGGTTGTGGTTGTTGGCGGAGGAGCCAAATGTGGGAAATATCAGAGGCAGGTGCAGCAAACAATCTCTTTTATGAACAAAAACAAGACAATGATGCATATGTATTCCCCTATATTGAACGCCCTCACCACCACACATGCTAGCCTTCGTTATGGTTTTTTTTGCACACAGTGTGAAGGTGTCTTTTTTTCCCTCCTTTTTCCCAGTGTACATACTTTCTCAGCTAATTGCACCAGTATACTCTGTATACCTTATATACGTATGTTGTCGTCTGTTGTGTTTTTTCTGTTCTCTTGATGGGTTGTACTGCCAGGTAATTTTGTTGTGTCTGGAATGACAAATACATTTATTTCAATTTCACTATTTCAATTTCAATAATGGGACAAAACATAAATGAAACCCCATCTTATCCCCAAAATACCAGTTTTGTTAATTGTTTTTTTTTTTCTCAATAAGCAACATGAAATCATTCACTTGAAGTCAACTACAGTATGGCTTTTTTTCTATGCGTATTCTTCTTTTTCATGAATCAGAATATTTTATTCACAAACTGCATGCTGCTTGAAGTGACTGTAAGCAAAGCAATATTTGGCTCTGAATTAAATAAGAATTGAGAGGGCCATGAGTGAGAGGGCCCGATGAACGGGCCTTCTCACTCATGGCCACTGCCCCCCGCCCCCCCGGTTCCCCCCACATTCCTAGGTCAATAATACTATAAAAAGTTCCTTTGCTGTTCACATAAAACTCAACTTATCATCATAAGCATATCAGAAATGACACCATCCACGACTCTCTATGTCAAACCATTCAAAAGTTATGCCAGAAAATAGGAACTATGAAATATCGACCAATCCGAAGAAGGGGCAGAGCTAATTTACACCAATGAAGGTTAAGGACTCTAAACCAAATCCAATGACACCACCCACATGTCTGTATCACAACCCGTTCAAAAGTTATAGCAGAAAATAGGGACTATCAAATATCAACCAATCAGAAAAAAGGGACGGGGCAAATTTGCACCAATTATGGTGAAGTACTCAAAACCGAGTCCGATGACACCACCCATGAGTCTTTATGTCAAACCATTCAAAGGTTATGGCAGAAAGTAGGAACTATCAAATATTTACCAATCAGATGAAAGGGGGGCACGCTTTTTGGCATCTATCGTCGCCACGGTAACGCTTTTGACTGAGAAAAGTAATGCGCATATTCACAGGATCGAGACGCACATTTTGATGTATAACACACCTCGGTGCACGTTACGGTTCGGGCGAAGAAGCAGCCGAAGAAATGGCATAAATTGCGGCAAAATTACACGATTAATTCAAAATGGCCGACTTCCTGTTCGGTTTCAGCCATGGCGAAATTAGACTTTTCTTTAAATTGCGACATGATACAGGTGTGTATCGATTTTCGTGCATGTACGTCAAACTGTATTGTGGGGCTTGAGGCACAACGTTTTCTAGGGGGCGCTGTTGAGCCGTTAGGCCACGTCTATTACAGTTTTTCACAATCGTTAATACCCATTTCTCAAAACAATAACAGCTTTTTCAAACTGAACACACAGATCTGAAAACCTCACACACAAAATGCTAAACCTGACACTCCCTTTGCAAGATGACTCTTTGCCATCAAATCTCTTACCTGTTCACAAAATGGAACTCGTGTTTTCATTTGGTACACACAGCCATTTTTTCAAATGACACACACATACCATTCATTGAGTACACACAACTAAGCATTTGTCTGCACACTACCAAGCATTTACAGCACACTTAGGTGCAAAACTGAAAACACAATTATAGAAACAGAACACACCATATGAATGACAATGACTTTGGAAAATGTGCTTTTTCTCCTTTTGTAAAATGTCTGTAGGCCTACTTTTGTATAGTCAAACATAAAACAGCACACAAATATGCAACCAAGAAAAGTTTAATTTTAGCACACACAGAACAGTACAGTACAGTGAACCCCCTCTCACAAAAAAAAAAGTAGACCTGCTTCATCCTAACATGATTCCTGCAGAGGATTCTATCTAATGTTGATAGGCTGACAGTGTGGATGTCCCTGAAAGTGCCATGGTCAGCCAGGATCCTAGACTGTAGTTGCCGGATCGTGATTGTATTGTTCTCACGAACAATATTTACAACATCTGTCTCCTGCTCCTCTGTGAAAGTCTGTGCTCTTCCTCCACGGTATGGTTCTCTTTCAGTCCTGCAAAATGCAAATACTGTGAGCACACTGTATTCTATTGATATACAGTATTACAGTAAACAAGGCAAATAGATTTCGTACCTGTTCTCCACCCTGAAGGTTCTTATGATGGCAGCAACTGTGTAGCGGCTGAGGTTGGGTTGGACCCTCTGGCCAGCCTCCCTCATGCTCAAACCATGGTTGAGAACGTGGTCTACCACGGTTGCCCGTATCTCATTAGAGATGGTAACTCTCCTTCTTCTTTCTCCTCCTGCTCCTTCTCCTTGTCCTCCTCCTCTTCTCCCTCTTTGTCCCCCTCCTGCTCCTCTACCTCCTACTCCTCCTCCCCTTTGACCCCCTCCTCGTCCTCCTCTTCCTCCTCCTCCTCCTCCACTTCCTCTCACTCTTACCTCTCTCCTTCTCTGGTTCTCTCCAATGTTCTCCATTGTTCACCAAACAAAACATAGGCTCAAGGCACTTTTATACTGCAGTACTGATTGCAAATTTCCCAACAGACCTCAAAGTTTAGAGATTTGAATATTTGTGTGTTATAGGTTGATGCTTTGAGATTTTATTTGAGAAGTGTGTTCAACGACTGAACATTGTGTGTAGTGTTTTGACAGCAAGGGGATTTGTAATTGACATCAGAGTGTAAAGAAGGAAAGTCAGACTCTAATGCAGATAAGGGAGTGTGAAGTAGTGCCAACTTGGGTCGAGCAATTGGTACATGAAGTGAAGGTTGTGCAAATTGTGCCAAATTTTTGCTTTTTGGGCGTTAGCAACTGTGAAAAACTGTAATGCAAACCATGAAATATCTAATTTATCGCCAGGCATGGCTTGCGTGCAAAATTTGGTGACTTTTGGGGCACGTTTAGGGGGGCAAAAAGGCCCTCATTTCGTCCGAAGAAAAATGAGAAAAAAAAAATTGTGCTGTTTATTTGGTTCACCTTGAGAGTGCAAACACCTTCATACTTCACATTTTTTGTGGATAATTTGCTGTCAATTTTGTCATCTTTGGGTACGCCGCAAGTACCTGGATGGTGCACTCAAAAACAAGGACAGAATGATGGAGACTTCACACACCTCCAGGGGGCACAGAGCAGAAAAGGGGGACCGGCTCTACTGGCCAGAGCCTGGAGCCCCACTTTCTGTCAGATTGCTCCAATGGCAAATAAAAGCTTTGCCATTTAATACTGACAGCACACACATGGAAATCAAATTTAAATTTCATATTCCATCACAATACCTGAACCCACTCTTTTAATCATACTCTTCTCCTTCCCAAACAGAAGAAACCTGCTGATTAAAAAAAAAATCTAGGTAAATATCAAATGAAAGAAAACCCCATGTTATATTACAGTTTTTCACAATTGTTTAAACACATTTCCTGATATACTACCTCACTTTCTCAAAACTCTAAACAAAAATTAAAAAACTCACACACAAAATGCAAAATCCTACACTTCTCTTGCAAAAGCACACTCTACCTTCAAAACAGTGTTAACTCTTCACTAAATGGTATTTCCTTCTCAAATGTCAAACACATACATCATTTGAGTAGACGTTTCTAAGCACCCACTGAACACTGATGTGCAGAATGGAAGACACTATAGTATGAATGGAAAACACTATATGAATGAATGAATGAATGCCTCAGTAGAATCATGCATTTGTATGTTCAGTGTTTCACCTTCAGCTGTTGGGTGTAATTTATCACCATATAGTATTCTTATGTATAGGCTACTCAAATAGAAAACACACAATTCTTTACTGTAACAACAAATAATATTTTTACAGTACAGTATTTGGACTCAAAATGTGCAGTCCACTGGACATCACAGCAAGCTGTGGATAAAAACTTGACAGAAAATAGAAACAGAACAAAAGTATTAGGCTGCATCCTGCCTTTCATCCCTGGCTGGCCACAGGACCTCGTCCACGTCGATGTTCTCCCTGGCCAAGCAGCGTGGGAACAATCTCCTACAACGCCGCATGAAGCCTTGACAGGCCTCAGCAGTGACATCGCCACATGTGTCCTCCATGGCCTGCAGCAGTGGGATCCGTGTCTGAGGATTTCTCTCATATACCTTCCATCTCCAGGCAGAGAAAAACTCCTCAATTGGGTTGAGGAAGGGAGAGTGTGGAGGGAGATATAGGACATCAACTTCTGGATGGACCGTGAACCAGTCACGGACCAGAGCAGCCCGGTGGAAACTGACATTGTCCCAGATAACAACGACCCTGACCACCTCTGTGTCCTCCATCTGGTCTGGCTGGATAATGATATTGTAGAGCTGGTCCAGGAATGCTAGAAGAAGTGCAGGGTTGTAGGGGCCAAGGGTGGCATGGTGATGGAGGACGCCGTGGTGATTGATGGCAGCACACATTGTTATGTTCCCTCCACGCTGGCCAGGGACCTCTGTGATGGCACGCTGGCCGATGATATTCCTCCCTCGGCGCCTTCTTTTTACAAGGTTGAACCCCGCTTCATCAATGAATATGAATTCAATGGCAAATTGCTGATTGCATATTGCACAACAGCCTTTGGAGTTTAGAAATGTGACTGACTGTGTGTTCTGTGTGATCAGCAAGAGAGGGAATTCAGGAAGAGTGTGCAGGGTATTGGGAATTGTGTGTAGTGTTGTGAGAAATGTGTGGTATGGAATGGGAATTTGAGTTTAGAGCAGTAAATGTGCTTGGAGTTCAGCAGGATTGGTTCAGCCACCTGAAAAATGAGTTTCAGGTTGTGCACATTGTGTCTGATGTTCCAATAAATGTGTTTAAACAATTGTGAAAAACTGTAAGGTGAAGAACTCAAGAAAATAGATCTGAGAAATATGGCTGAAAGAAATCTGACCAAAAAGAAACATGAACCTAACTAACATATGTGAAGGAGGAAGAAACAGCTACCTAAATATAATTTACTACTTCTTATCTTAACTCTGATGGTCAGAGATATTTTTGACCTTTACCTCACATTATCTTGCTAAGGGGAGTTGGATTGTTGAGAAATCTTTTTTCTGTATCCTTTTGTTATCAGTATGATCTCTTTCCTCATTGTTGCACATTACAAGGTATTATAGTTGTATTACAGGGCAAGAGGAAGTTGCATAAGGTCATCTCTTCACCAAGAGGTATAAATTCAAGCATTTCTTTCTCTGTCGCCATGAGTTTCATCTTTCTCTCAAGACGGGATCATCTACAACCATGCTGCTCTTCAGACTCACCACTGCACTGTGTGAGTATAGAAAGGAATCCTGACTGGAACAATACACTAGTTTACAGAGCGTGAGATTTTAGAGGAATTTAAAATGTCTGTATGTAACAGTGGCACCAAAGTCATTACATCTGTTTTTCACAATCCTGTCCAGTCCTATCTAGTCACTTCCATGGATTATCTGTTGTTAAAACAAGGAGGAAATTAATTACGATGGCTGGCCAGTTGTAGATATTACACATCCCTTACACGTGTTTCTTCCTTTCCAGCACTTGCAGCTGCTTGCTTGGCCTTATCTACCTATCCAGGTAGGTGAGAAAATGCTTGATTTATGTCATACAAACAGCACAAGAACATTAAATGTAACTTATTCCGTGATTAACTTTTTTCTTTTATTTCAGGTGGTTTCACAGAGAGAGTCATAACCTGTGACGACCTCCACAACGTCCATAGTCTGAAATGTGGTAAGAATCAAATTTTCATGGTTTAACATTTTGTTACAATTTTGTCTGGCCTATAGCTCCTTCCTATTATATCTGTCATGCTATGATGCTACTGTGAAAACGTTATAATCTTCGGCTCCCCCTATTTTTACTTACTTGTTCCTTTGGTGTGTAACAGATAGTGGAGTCATCAGTGTGATCTCAGCACTGTATGGCCGTCAAGATGGTGTGACCTGCAGTGAGCACAGGCCTCCACAACAGCTCACCAATACTGACTGCTCCCAAGCCGGCACTGTAGATGTCATCAAGAACAGGTGCAAATTGTATTTTAAGTAATACATTTCATGTTTATTTCAGGAAGTGCATCTATACTTTTTTGTATATGAAGCTTTCAATGTAGCAATAGTCCTCAGTAGTATTGAGTAAACCAACAAACCTTCTCTAAGACTCTTTAGGAAAGGCAATTATAATTTTATAATACTTCAATATTTACCACTAAAGCAAAATTGGTGAGTTTTATTTTCAGACAAAGCACACTCAGCAACACAAATATAACAACAGTTGTAAACAGGACAGGTTTAATGCAATGACTTATACAGGAGTGTCCAGAATATTAGTAATGCCTTAGATCAACAGCTAGTTTTCACCTTAAACTTTCACCTGCATTACCGCTCCACTGCAGGCTGCTTTAGATATCTTTTGTTGAGACTAGTGTGGTTGTGGTTCTGCCAAAGTCACATGCTTCATTAGATAGGTGGACAAGCAGTCAGGGAAACAGGTTCTCACTATGTGGCCTAATTCCCCCAGTAATAAAGATTGAATCCAGACGGACTGATACTGCTTTGGAGCGGCATGTTAGATATATTGTTGTAATGTACGTTAAATGTCTACCAGTTGATTATGTTAACGTACACATTTAGCACTGGCATCTTTGTTCAGTGTTTTTCAGTAAAATGCTTTCAGTCTTAGTTGTGTGGTAGAATATAGAATATTATTTAAATATGTATTATTAAATCCTATATTAGCATTATAACTTTAAAGGCTTCAGGCAAACATAAATTAGTTTTTAGAGATTAAACATGGACATACAGGACTGTCTCAGAAAATTAGAATATTGTGATAAAGTTCTTTATTTTCTGTAATGCAATTAAAAAAACAAAACTGTCATACAGTCTGGATTCATTACAAATCAACTGAAATATTGCAAGCCTTTTATTATTTTAATATTGCTGATTATGGCTTACAGTTTAAGATTAAGATTCCCAGAATATTCTTTAATAGTTAATAATTTTTTGAGATAGGATATTTGAGTTTTCTTAAGCTGTATGACAGTTTTGTTTTTGTAATTGCATTACATAAATTCACAATATTCAAATTTTCTGAGACAGTACTGTATGTGCTAATTTGGGTTAAAAAGTTCACATTTGTAGGAACCAAAGTAAGTCACTGAAATTAATTCGTCTTTTTTTATTAATCTTGTCATACTGAACAGGTGTGATGGCAAGCAAGTGTGTGAGATCAACACAAATGTTGTTCGTACTTCCGATCCCTGCTTCGGCATCTACAAGTATCTTGAGACCAAATACATCTGCCTCCCAGCGAGTCAGTAACATGCTTTTAACCCGTCTAATAGATAAAGTTGCACATTGGTTTGACTGTGAAATTTAATGAGAAGATGTCATACATGCTTTTTATTTTGACAGTTCGCCTTTTTGTGTGTGAGCACTCTCTTGCACTGTTGACTTGTGGTAAGAATCCATTTTTCATTTATTTTTTGCATTCAGAATGACTGGCTGGTTACAGATATGAGCAAAATTACATTTGTTTTTCTGACAATGTCACATTCTCCATCTCTTTATCAGAGGAAGGCCAGGTTATCTCCGTCTACGGTGCCGATTATGGACGCCGCAACCAGGCCACCTGCTCTTATGGCCGACCTGCCTCCCAGATTCAAAACGTCCACTGCTCCAGCCCCTCTACAAAAGTTGCTAAAAGGTAAGGGAAGTTCTGTTTTCACTGATGCAGGTATATAAAAGTACATCAATGCTTGCAGAATTCACTTTGTAAATTACAAGAAACAAATGCATAGAAAGGTCACAGCGTTTAAGATGACAACATTAAGTGACATATTTCACACCCGGCAACATATACAAATCTATTTTCATTTATGCTCGCAGGTGTAACGGGAAAAACAGCTGCTCCATCAGAGCTGTCAACTCAGAATTTGGGGATCCTTGTTTTGGCACTTACAAGTACCTCGAGGTGGCTTACGTTTGTGAATGTGAGTAAATTGAAGGCTAATGTTGTTCGCTGTGTAAAAGCTGTTCACATAATGCTGCACACTTAAAAGAACAACAAAAATATATTTTGTTGAACTAAGTTTTTTTTTTTATTGTGTTGCAGATCCTGCATTTGCTCCGGAGAAATCTTTTCACGAAGAATCATAAAATTATCACAAACATACATAGCATGACACAAATGATGTTGTCTATTGACTTATGAAACGTTAAATGTGAAGAATCTTGTTACATGTGAAAAGAATTATTAACAAATTAGCATTGAATAATTAGACAATTTTTGTAATAACTGTCTGGTTTTTCATAATTATAGAAATGTTGATTATTAAAGTTTCATTTCCAGTATAAATTCATATAACTCCATAAATAAAATTTATTGAAAATGTATTTTGTCCAAGCCTTTTACTTTAAACAGACTTCAGCTTGTCATTAGCAGGACAGAAAGTAAAGCAGATTATATTTCAAAATAATTTGGACTGTTGACCAACAAAAAAAGCTAAATAGATCAAAGTATTGATTGGACGACTTCTGGTGTAGCAACTAATGGAGGAGGACGCGTTCTTTGAGCTCCTGCAACAACTTAATAAAATCTTTTTTAGGTACACCTTTTTCATCTTTCTTTGGTGCGTGTTTTCCCTAACATTGTAATTTGAATTTAACGCTGTCTTTTTACCGAACAAAATGCCTCCAAAAGCTAAACCACCGTCGCGGCCTACTTTGCACACCGTATCCCCACCTCGTAGTGACCCCCCCTCCTGCCTGGTCAACTCTGGAATGAGAGAAACACAGGAAAACACACAACGGGCACACAAGCCTTTGGAATCTGCAAGAGAAAAAACAAATAAACAGAAACTAAAGTTCTGCTTAATTCTAACTTTAACTTTTTTTTTTTTTTTTTACCTTGTCTGCACACATATTAATGATTGATACCATGCAGGTAAAAACCAAAGGTATATATATGTGCATTATTGCTATATTTAATATATATACATATATACGCATACATATGCATACACATACATAAATATACACATAAAAACCAATTTTTTTTTTGTTTTTTTTTTGGGGGGGGGGGGTGGGGGGATGGTGACATCCACTGCCAATCCAGGAAGCAGGAACACACAGAGGCACACGTCAAGCACTGGAAATCTGCAACAAAAACCACAAACAAAACACAAAACCGACAAAACCGACACGGAGCCGACCAAAACACGAGCAGCAATCAACCCAAATCTCGAGATCCAATCACAGTCTGAGCTAAGCTACCGCTAACTAACCCCAACAACTACAGAGAAAGCATGCAGGTGAACAAGCCAGTGTGTATGTCTATGTGTGTGTGTGCGTGTATGTATATGCTCATGCGTGTGTGTGTGTGTGTGTGTATGTGTGCGTGCGTGCGTGCGTGTGTGTGTGTGTTTGTGTGTGTGTGTGTGTGTGTGTGTGTGTGTGTGTATGCGTGCGTGTGTGGCTGTGTATGTGTGTGCATGTGTGTGTATACGCATGTGACTGAGTGTCTATGTGTCTGTGTATGTGTATGAATACGTGTGGCTATGTGTGTGTATGTGTGCATGCATGAATGTATGAATATGTATATGTTTACGTGAGTGTGTATATGTCTATGTGGCTGTGTGTGTGTGTGTGTGTGTGTAATAGTCCTATCAAAGCTCCACCTGAAGTGTATCTATAGTGGGGGAGGGGGGGGAGGCAATCCCGCCACCCGCGAGACCAGGGGCTGACGAGGAAGAACCCGGAACCCAGGCCACCGGCAACCCCACAGAGGGGAGAAGTAGGAGAGAGGCAACCCACCGCCAGCGAGCCCCCCCCCCCCCCCCGCATTGACGCATCAAAATTAATATAAAATAATAAATACAATAAAATAAAAACATAAATTGTAATCTGGTTGTAAGGCTGCGACTGCAGCTTGTACACTGCCATTTCCTGGTCATTTGCAGCGCAGGCGCGCAACCATTTCCGGGTTAGCAAAACAAAAATGGCAGAAAACGTAAAGCTGCGGAGCGGAGAGTACCATCTAGTCGAAAATTCATCTTCAACAGCGAAGTCTAAAATCTGGGACAAATTTGGTGTTATCATAGACGAGGAGAATAATCAAGTCGCTGGGTTCGCTGCCTGTAAGAAGTGCGGGAAAGTGCGGGAAAGTGCGGGAAAGCGGGACCCCGGGGGGGTCCAGCACCGCCAGAAGGCACCCCAGGCTGCACGGCGAGCCCCGCCAGGCCCGGGCATCGCGACCCACCTATCCCAGGCCGGCGAGGGAGCGCGCGTGAGCATCACGGGGGCTACATTGGCCAGGTTCACATCTGGCTGCTTACCTGACATCACAACATCCAATTCAGTGCAGCAGTTGGGCCGTCACCCTTTTATACAGGGAACTGGGATCTGTTTTATTCATTTAAAAGTGTCAATAAAGACTGTTCACAATATTTTGGCTATTTTTCAGGCCAGTGGTTATTTTCAGTGACGGCAGTCGACCAAAACTGTCAGGAAAGGGGTTGTGATTAAAGATGGGAACAAAGCAGAGAGCAGCTGGCCTTGTAAAACACACGCTCATCACAGGAGAAAATTTAAACCTCTGCTAACATAATTCCTTCTAAAACCACCTTATTTCTTGATGAGCCCCATCTCCATCAATCTTGACAAAAAAAACCTTGTTTTGTTGTGTTTCAGAAGGAAATGGAAATTTATTTTAAATCACTTATTGGGGGCTTCCGGTTGGTGAGCAGATGGAGTAGACGTGTTTCGTGAGTGCTCCCGTGAGTGCCAAACTTTTTAAACAACCAAGCCCTCAAACTTTCAAACTTTTTCCTTTAAAAAGGATTCCCTGTTGCTGTTTTTCTTTTTTTTTGTCTCGAACGAGCCCACTTACCTCCGAGATGGCTTCGAAGAGCGGCAAGTCGGGCAAGAAGGACGACGCTGGCGCTGTCTTAACCCTGGCGGCCATTACCACGTTGCTGGAGGAACACCGCGCTGCCCTGGCCGCCGAGTTCAAAAATACTTTCAGTCAGCTCGACTCCAAACTCGACCAAACGCGGCTCGCGGTCGAGGACCATGGCCAACGTGTTTCGTCCCTTGAACTCGCCACAGAAGACCTCAGCCAGCGAGTTACGGACCTTGAAGGCATCTGCTCGACTCTACGGGATGATAATGCTCGGCTGAAGGCCAAGGTGGTGGATTTGGAAAGCCGGAGCAGAAGGCAGAACATCCGTATCCTGGGCTTACCGGAGTCGACCGAGAGCGGGTCTCCAACGGCTTTCTTCTCCAAGCTGCTGTGTGAGGTGTTCGGGAACGATACGCTGCCGTCACCGCCAGAGATAGACAGAGCGCACCGCTCGCTCGCCGCCAAGCCGGCCCCGGGACAGAGACCGCGTCCGGTCATCATCCGCCTTCACCGGTACCAGACGAAAGATATCCTCGTGAGGGAAGCGCGCCGGAGAGGAAAGTTGGAATATCGCGGCCAGCCCATCCGGGTCCTGGAGGATTACAGCCCCGAAGTTGCCAGCCAACGAGCGGAATACAGCGGAGTCATGTCGGAGCTCTACCAGCTGGGTCTGAGGCCGGCTCTGCTCTTCCCCGCCCGGCTCCGGCTCACGCTGTCCGGGGGGGCCAGGAAGTGGATCGGCTCCGTGGATGAGGCGCGCAAATTCATCACGAGTCGCAGCAAAGCTTCAAACCCGCCGTAACGGGACTGTTGGAGGCTGTCACGGCTCCGCCTGCAGCCTGGTGCGGCTCACTGACGCTCACGGACTGACTTTTTTTTCTCTCTCTTTTTTTTTTACGTGAGTCACATTATTCCTGAGGGGAGGGTGAGTAACCCCGCGACAACCAGTATTTTCTCTGTTGTTAGTTGGACTGCCCCTTTGCAAATATTATTAATTTGCAGTTATTTTTGGCTATTTGAGGGAAGGGGAAAAATAAGTGGTGAAGAGGGAGAGAAAAAAAAAAAAAAAAAAAAAAAAAAAAAAAAAAAGCTTTTCCGATTTACCTATAAGTTTTGTAATAATTGTAAGCTGTTAACCTTACTTTTACGCTGCTTAAGTCGGATGTTTTATATTTTATATTTTTGTACAAATATTTCTGGGCTCATATCGGGACTTACAGGTCAAGATTTGAGAGGGTATTTCTTTTTTTTATTTATATCTACACGTTTTAAGGTGCTAATATGTATACACCCATGATACGGGAGCAAAAGCTATTAGTGTGTAGGATAGGAAGATGCGTTATTGCACTTTGTTTGTTTTGAAGAGCTTGCTGCTTTTTTTTTATTTTTCTATAGCAGCTGTCTTAGTTGGGGTGGGTGGGTCGGGGGGATATGTCACTGCCAGAAACTTTGCATTAACATTGTGCACACCTAATTTTTCTTCTTAGATATTATGAGTAGATACTTGAAGTTGGTGAGCTGGAATGTTAAGGGTCTGAATCACCCTGTTAAAAGGAAGAGGATCTTCTCACATCTAAAACACCTTAAAACAGAAATAGCCTTTCTACAAGAAACTCATATTCGCAGTTCTGATAATAGCCGCCTGTTCCCGAGGTGGTCAGGGCAGAGATTTCACTCCTCCTTTCAAGCTAAGGCCCGAGGAGTTTCAGTTCTGATCAGTCAGGATGTTTCATTTGAGCAGCACAATGTGATTTCTGACAAGTTTGGTCGCTACGTGATCGTTTCTGGGAAATTATTCAATACATTGGTCGTACTTGTGAACGTTTATGCCCCTAATTCAGATGATGCAGTCTTTTTTGAACGACTGTTTTCACTGCTCCCTGACCTTAATACATATTCTCTCATACTGGGTGGTGATTTTAATTGCTGGCTCGACCCAGTCCTAGACCGATCCTCTACCAACCCCGGCACAGCAAGTAAGTCAGCCCGTCTTATTCAGGCGTTCCTTTCTGACTACGGTGTTTGTGATGTGTGGCGTTCTTTACATCTATGTGACAGAGAATACTCCTTTTTCTCACAAGTGCACCACACATACTCGAGGATTGATTATTTTTTTATTGATAATCAACTGATTCCCCTGGTTCATTCCTGTGCTTATCAGAGCATTGTCATTTCCGACCACGCTCCTGTGGTTCTAACCATGTCCCTTCCTGACCTACCTCAGAGAGACAGACAGTGGCGATTCAATTCAACTCTGCTGTCGGACACAAATTTTGTTAAATCAATGGAAACGGAAATAGCCTTTTTCCTATCCAGGAATATGACTCCAGGAATGTCTAGTCTAACTGTCTGGGATTCCCTCAAGGCTTATCTCCGGGGACAGATTATATCCTACACTGCTAGGGTGAGGCAAAAATCTTATAGGGAGCGATCAGACCTTGCCCGCCAAATCAAAGAGGTCGATGAAGAATATTCTCGGACTAAATCCCCAGATCTTTACAAAAAGCGGCTAGAACTTAAAACTAAATTTGACCTGCTTACCACTCACCCAATTGAACAGTCACTTCTGAAAAGTAAAACCAGGTTTTATGTTTATGGAGACAAATCTGACAAATTATTAGCCAACCAACTTAAAGGCTCTAAGGCTAAACAAAATATTTCTAAGATTCGATTACCAAATGGCCATGTAACTACAGACCACTTACTCATAAATGAAGCATTCAGGGACTTTTATACCCAGCTATACACCTCGGAATCTCAGACTGATCGAGATGAGATTGCAGACTTTTTAAATAGTCTTAGTATTCCCAGTCTTTCACCAGATCTAAGGAAGACATTAGAGGAACCGATATCCCTGATGGAAATTACTCGAGCCATTTCTTCACTGCAGTCGGGTAAATGTCCTGGCCCTGATGGCTTCCCGGCGGAATTTCTAAAGAAATTTTCTACTCTGCTTTCCCCATTGCTATCTACAGTTCTTTCAGAATCCTTCAGCCACGGTTCCCTCCCTCCTTCTTTTTCGGAGGCCTGCATCACCCTCATAGCTAAAAAAGGGAAGGATCCTGCTGAATGCGCCTCCTACAGGCCCATCTCCCTCTTAAACACAGATGCTAAAATCCTAGCTAAAGTCCTAGCCCATAGGCTGGAGAATGCCCTCCCCACAATTATATCTGAAGACCAAACTGGCTTCATTAAAGGTAGGCAGTCTTACTTCAACACAAGGCGACTGTTCAATATTATCTACTCTGCCTCTGAGGCTATCCCTGAATGCGTTGTCTCTCTGGATGCGGAGAAAGCATTTGATCGCGTCCAATGGGATTATCTCTTTGCTGTGCTGGACAGGTTTGGTTTTGGTCCGAACTTTGCTCTGTGGATTAAACTTCTCTATTTACACCCAACAGCCTCAATTCGTACTAACTCTCAACGGTCAAAACCATTTAATCTGCATCGTGGAACCCGTCAGGGGTGCCCCCTTAGTCCCATGCTTTTTGACATGGCTATCGAACCGCTTGCCACAGCGCTCCGATCTTGTGAGGATGTGTCCGGTATCTGGAGAGGTGGCAGGGAACATAAGGTCTCGCTTTATGCCGATGACCTCTTGCTTTTCATCTCTCACCCTCTGGCCTCATTACCCCCTGCGCTGTCACTTCTCAGTCAGTTTGGGAAACTCTCAGGCTATAAACTGAATCTCAGCAAAAGTGAGCTTTTCCCTACCAATCTCGAATCGCATGCTTTAGACCTTTCCAATTTTCCCTTTAAAATCGTAAATGACAAATTCTCCTATTTAGGCATATCTGTGACAAGGAAACACAAACACCTGCTCCAAGAGAATCTTATCTCATTGTTAAATGAGACCAAACAAACCCTTACACAATGGTCACCCCTGTCAATGTCTCTTGTGGGTCGCATCAATTCAGTTAAAATGACCATTTTACCTAAATTTTTGTACCTTTTCCAGACCTTACCACTCTTTATTCCTGGTTCTTTTTTTCAGTCCCTTGACTCAGTTATATCTTCATACCTATGGCGGGGTAAACGGCCACGTTTGAACAAAACTCATCTTCAAAAAATTAAGTCTGCAGGTGGTCTGGCCCTCCCAAACTTTCGTTATTATTATTGGGCTGCTAACCTGCGCTGCCTTGCATTCTGGTCCTTCTACTGCGACGGCGCTGACCGCCCTGACTGGGTGGCGATGGAGTTACATCCAACTGATGACCTGTCAATTCCTGCCCTACTCGGCTCCTCACTTCCACTTCCTTCACTTAAATCAATCAAAAACCCAGTGGTTAAACATTCTCTTAGAATTTGGGCCCAATTTAGGAAGTTTTTTGGTTTTCACAGCTTCTCTCTTCTTAGCCCCATTGCATCAAATCACTCTTTCAAACCATCCCTTGAGGACCCCACCTTCCAGGAATGGCACAGGAGGGGTATGAATCGTTTTAGAGATATGTTCATAGACGGCACCGTGGCATCTTTTGAGCAGTTAAGTAGTAAATTCAGCCTTCCAAAATCACATTTCTTTAGGTATCTTCAGGCTAGACATTTTGTTCTTTCCCAGACACCCAGCCCTGGTGCATCGATAGGCTTGACCACAGTTGACAAAGTTCTTGCCACAGACCCATTCAAAAAGGGGCTCATTTCGTCTTTCTATGGCATGTTGCTGGATCTTAGGAGTGCCCCTACAGATAAACTCAAAGCAGCATGGGAGCAGGACTTAGGGCTTCCCTTATCAGAGGATACCTGGGAGTCCATACTCAAACTGGTTAATACAACCTCCCTGTGCGCACGTCACTGCTTAATTCAGTTTAAAGTGGTACACAGGGCTCATATTTCCAAAGCAAAGTTATCCTCCATGTACCCAGATATTAGTCCATACTGTGTAAGATGTAAGGTAGCAGAAGCCTCTCTCATCCACATGTACTGGTCCTGCCCATGTCTAAACAAATACTGGATGGAAGTCTTTCATACTCTCTCTCTGGTGCTTAAAATCAGATTAGAACCAAACCCACTGACTGCCCTGTTTGGGGTCATGGAGGGAGGAAGGAAGTTAACCACTGCACAGGGGCACACTTTGTCTTTTGCCTCCCTTTTGGCTCGTCGGGCAATTCTGTTCAGGTGGAAGGATCCCTTCCCTCCTACTCGTGCACAATGGCTGGAAGACATCATGTCCTGCTTAAAACTGAAAATTAGATACTTGCTTCAGCAATCAAATAAGTTCCAGAAAGTGTGGGGACCTTTTCTAGAAGCATTCCAGACCCTGTGAACTATACTTCATATTTATTTTGTATTCCTAGTGCAGGCTTTTGATGTTAGAGTGACCTCATATTGTGATTAGTAATCTGGCAGTGACATGGGAGGGATTAGTTTGGTCTGTAGTTTGTTTTTGTTACTATTTTATATTTTTTCATACTGTTTAATTGTTTTTTATATTTTGTACACTGGTGTATGCTATGATTAACATGCCCATGCCTACTCAAAATATTTGTAATTGACATGCAGCATTTCACCTTTTTTACTTTGTGAAAATTTTAATAAAAAGATCTTGAATTAAAAAAATCACTTATTGATTCTTCTAATCAAAAGGCTAATAAGACTGTGAATATTTGCACCGTCTACAAAGTTTTTATATAATACACTGTAACACTTGGCTCTTCTGTTCTCTGTTCCTGTATACTTTTCACTGTACATTGTGATATTTATACTGTATATAAGATAAGACAAGACAAGACAAGACAAGAGTTGGAGGTTTTCGGGTTAAGGAACGATGGTAAGTGAGAAACGCTTATTTTGTCAGATTTTGTCTGGGTTTGACATTTACCCCAGTTTGAGTTTCAGTTCTGTCCCTCCTGTTTCCCATCTGCCCTGATTGTCTGCACCTGTGTCTCGTTATCCCCTGTGTATATCTAGTCTTGTCTTTCCCCTTCTCCCTGCTGGTCCGTACTGTTTCCTCCCTCCATGTGGCATGTCAAGTTTTTGTGGGTTTTGATCTTGTTTAAGTTCTGGTTTTTGGTCTGCCTTTTTTGATCCTGCTCAGCAGTGTTTTTAGTGAATAAATCCTGCTTTTGTGAACTCCTGCCTCCTGCTCTCCTGCGTTTGGGTCCTCAACAACAATTGTGACAGATTTATATAAACTGCTTTCGCCGGTGAAAGATACGTGTTCTTTTGTCTGGTGTCCCAAAATAAAACTAGTGGAAAGAGTCACAGGTTAATACAACTTTTAATCATGTCAAGCACAAGGTTTTTCCTGCCGGAGGTACATTTGTCTCCGGCCGGAGGTACACTTCTGTCAGACCGCGTGGGTACGAGAGAAATGCACGACATTTTCATGAGTCCAGTTGAATTTATACTCTAAAGGGGGTTGTTCTTTGCAAATGATTTTCATTGGTTGAGCCTAAGAGACGTGTCACTTCCTGGGGTGTCAAGCCTAGCTCACAGGTGAGACTCAGCCCCCGGGTCTGGCAGTCAGAAGGCGCGCCGATTTTTTCCAGTGGCCAGCCGCGGTACTGCAACAGAAAATCCCATGCGGCCCAGAAAGCTTTTTTCCCATAGAGCGCAATAGTAAAAGAGAAGCCTCTAAAACTGTTCACAGGACACCTCCAGCTGTAATCACCGGCAATTACTAATCTTTGTATTCTATATTTTTAAGTCATGGACTTTATATCCGTCAAAAATGTTTTATAACGGCCAGAAAAGTAAAAGAAAAGTCTCTTTCTGGGCGTGACGTCACGGCTGACGTCACAGCCGTGTCCGTGCATTCCACGGATGTTTTATATTAATATATATTATATAATTATATTATATTAATACATTAATAATATATGTAATGCTATACATGTAATAATATACATTAATTAAGATATTATATTAATACATATTATATTAATACTCGCGTCATTGCCCCGGGGCATGATGGGAGGCCCCAGAGCATCATGGGAGGTGACTCAACTGCGCATGCTCTATGGGCCGCTGTATGCGGAAGTAAACCCGGAAGTCAGAGATTTTTTCGGCTTATGCGCTGGCTGAGCAGAAGGCATTGAAATGAATGGGCGGCCATTTTTAGTCTCCGATCCAGTTTCTATAATACATCCATGGTGAGACTCCCCACAGCTAAGCGTCTGCTTATTCCCCCATGGCATGTGTATTGCAAATTAATTTCATTAGGAGAGTCAGATCAAGGGGAAATCACCTTAAGGTGTCACCTTTCCCCCGTCTCCTCTCCACCAATAACATGTGTATTGTATTTAACTTCTAATCTAATTTTTGTCTACCCTTGGCTCTTAATCAGAATTAGATTACTTTGAAGAGAGAGCCTAGACAGTTTTGAGCTTCAATAATTTAATGAAATCCTAACACCGGGTTGAGGACACTTATCATGTAGCGCTCCTTTGAAGTTTTAAAAATGCTACCAAAATAAGGGGTTTGCACATAGACATATACGTAGACGCCCCATCGAGCTGCTGCGATACGTCAATGCCGCCGCCATATTGGATGTGGCAAGACTGAGCTGTAAACTAATACAAGTAAATGGACTTGCATTCATAAAGCGCCTTTCTACAAAGAAATTTACTCATTTATTCATTCACACAAGCACTAATATACTGGGGAAACAGTTAGACACCAAATATAATTAATTTTTTCTCAGATGGAAAAAATAAGAACTTTATTGATCCCACATAGGAGTAATTCATGTTATATCAGCTACAGAGAACAAGGTAGTGCCGAAAAACAATATAAATCCCCCCAAAAAGAAAAATAGAAGGCGCTTTATGAAAATAAGTCCATTTACTTGTATTAGTTAACAGTCTTGCCACATCCAATATGGCGGCGACGTTGATGTATCGCAGCAGCGGGCAAGCCCACTCGATGCGGCGTCTACGTATATGTCTATGGGTTTGCATACAAGTTTAGCTATGTAGGTTCGGTTTTTAACTTGTCAGGTCATATGTTTAAACCGGTTTGAATTCGAGCCACCCGTGCACTAACCAAGTGTGTGTGAGGTTCATGTAGCACATGTTGCAGTAACTGCTGCCCCAGTTGTGGTTCTTGTTCAGCTTCTCTGTGGGTGGTGTTTTTTGTGTCTTGTTAGCCTTTAATAGCCACCGTTCGTTGTGTGGTTTGCTCCACCAGTGCTCCTCAATGTAACGGTGCCATTTGACCCCCTCCCCCCCTCTTGCCCTCCCCCAGCGTGAGTGTCTCTCCATCCACGTTGGTCAGGCTTGGGTCCAGATGGGAAATGCCTGCTGGGAGCTGTACTGTCTGGAACATGGAATCCAGCCTGATGGACACACGGCCGGTGGAAAGAGCGCTGGTGCTGGAGGAGACGACTCCTTCAACACCTTCTTCAGTGAGACTGGAGCTGGAAAGCACGTTCCCAGAGCTGTGTTTGTGGACCTGGAGCCCACGGTCATCGGTAATCACTAGTTATGGGTCGACATCAAGGTTGGGAAATCCTACTGAATATCTTGACTAGAACTGATTTGTCCCTACCTTTTCAGATGAGGTGCGTACTGGGACTTACCGCCAGCTGTTCCACCCGGAGCAGATGATCACCGGCAAGGAGGATGCTGCCAACAACTACGCCCGTGGACACTACACCATTGGTAAAGAGATCATTGACCAGGTTATGGACAGGATTCGTAAACTGGTGAGTAAATTCATTCATAGTGGTCATCAAAATATCAAATGAAATGACATAACTGTATTTCATGGATTCCATCTGTGGTTATGTTGGCAGGCTGACGGGTGCACCGGTCTTCAGGGCTTCCTGGTGTTCCACAACTTCGGGGGGGGGCACTGGGTCTGGGTTCATCTCCCTGCTGATGGAGCGTCTGTCTGTGGACTACGGCAAGAAGACCAAGCTGGAGTTCTCCATCTACCCGGCCCCCCAGGTCTCCACTGCTGTGGTGGAGCCCTACAACTCCATCCTGACCACCCACACCACCCTGGAGCACTCCGACTGTGCCTTCATGGTGGACAATGAGGCCATCTACGATATCTGCCGCAAGAACCTGGACATTACCAACCTGAACAGGCTGATCAGTCAGATCGTGTCCTCCATCACTGCTTGTCTTCGCTTTGATGGCCCCCTCAACGTGGATCTGACAGAGTTCCAGACCAACCTGGTGCTGTATCCCCGTATCCACTTCCCTCTGGCCACCTACGCCCCCATCATCTCTGCTGAGAAGGCCTACCACGAGAAGCTCTCGGTGTCCGACATCACCAACGCCTGCTTTGAGCCGGCCAATCAGCTGGTGAAATGTGACCCTCGCCACGGCAAGTACATGGCCTGCTGCCTGCTGTACCGCGGTGACGTGGTGCCCAAAGATGTCAACGCTGCCATCGCCGCCATCAAAACCAAGCGGTCCATCCAGTTCGTGGACTGGTGTCCCACTGGTTTCAAGGTGGGCATCAACTACCAGCCCCCCACCGTGGTTCCCGGGGGAGACCTGGCCAGGGTGCAGAGGGCTGTGTGCATGCTGAGCAACACCACTGCTATTGCAGAGGCCTGGGCTCGGCTCGACCACAAGTTTGACCTGATGTACGCCAAGCGGGCCTTTGTTCACTGGTACGTGGGTGAGGGGATGGAGGAGGGAGAGTTCTCCGAGGCCCGGGAGGACATGGCAGCTCTGGAGAAGGATTATGAGGAGGTTGGAGCTGATAGCTTGTGTGAGGAGGAGGATGATGAAGAGTATTGAGCATGCATTCCCCGTATATGACTTGGCTTCAGAATAAAGTGTTTATTGGCTTAAATATTGCTTGTTTTTTTTACTCTACTATATTTGTGGGAATTCACAAGCCTTTGCACATAAGGAATTTTTATTTGAGTTGCAACCAAAATTCTCCACTCCTAAATGCTAAACAGCAGGTTTCACTTTAACCACAACTCACCTCAACTCACCTGTCTTTGCATTTATACAGAGGTTTCCTTCTCATGGGGAAGAAATACAAGAGCTTACATTTTACAGTAACTTCTTTTTAGATGCCTGTACACTTTTAAATACACAAATATGAAGTTCTTTACATGCACTTATAACTATATCCATTTGTATGAATTGGAATATCTGCTTAAATGTGGTACTTTTTTTTTTCTTATATATAAAATTATGTAAAATACACATGTATTTGCAAACATATACAAATGTGAGGCATATAGCATTAACGGGGGGAGCCAAAACTGATTTCAAGGGTAATTCTAACATGGTTATGACTAGTTACTGCCACCAGCCCTGAGGTCGCAGGCCCCCCATCTCCCCAATGCTGCACCACTGACCCAACCAGAAGTCCAGGGCAAGTTCTGGAGACACAAAAATACAGTTAGTCAGGTTTTGCGGGGGATGTGTTGCAGGCATACAATTTAAAAGTCAATTGAAAAAGGGAGGTCTCTGCATTTAACCATCTCTAATTAGACTAAAGAGCAGTGGGCTGCCATATGAATGGTGCCTGGGGAGCAGTTGGGGTTGAGGGCCTTGCTCAGGGCCCAGGGTGGTTGACCTGGGTTGCATTCTGAGGGCTTGAACCTGGTCCTCCAGACTCCAGTCCACTTTTGTAACCACTAGGCTGCCACTCCCCAGGGGGAAAAAAAAAAAGTGTAATAACAGTGTGGTTGTTTTTCCCTCAACTGCATAAATAATTTCAGCCTCACGGGGGCGACATTGGCCAGGTTCACATCTGGCTGCTTACCTGACATCACAACATCCAATTCAGTGCAGCGGTTGGGCCGTCACCCTTTCATACAGGGAACTGGGATCTGTTTTATTCATTTAAAAGTGTCAATAATGACTTTCACATTGGCTATTTTTCCGGCCAGTGGTCAGGAAAGGGGTTGTGATTAAACATGGGAACAAAGCAAAATTTTCTCCCGTTCATCACGGGAGAAAATTTAAACCTCTGCTAACATAATTCCTTCAACACCACCTTCTCTCTTGATGAGTCCCATCTCCGTCCATCTTAATGGACTTGACTGACCACTAGGGGCTTGATCCAAACGTGAGTCCATCTCCATTGACTTCCATGTTAAAATGTTCAGCTTTGCAGCAATAAACCCATTTATAGCCTGGTGGTTACATTTTTCTTGTACCACATCAATAAAATGATATAAAGCAACACATTTATTTATCATTTGAAGAGAGAACTTTTTTGTAAAACCAGCACCAGACTACCAGAGCTTCCTGTACAGCGGTCAGATACCATGTGAGAGCAGAAGCACGAGAGCACGCTGGTACCTAAAGGGTTAAATCCAGAAGTCACTTTTGATTTTGCTACCAAAACGGCATTTGAAGTGAAAGCTGTCGCCGCAAACATTCAGCGAAAGGTCCACAACTCCTCCATCACGGTCCGGCTGAAGTGGCCGCTAACTTTGATAGACGTGAGGTGGACGTGTTCCAGCTGGCTTCCCGGGCCTTGTTCATTTCACCCATTTGCAACATGACGCCGCACAGAACGAGGAAAAAGAAGAGGCTTCAGATCCACTTTTCAGAAAACCATGGAGGGCTTACTCAGGTGATGATGTGGTCCCAGTAAAGCTGCACCGGTCCTCATTTCAGCCCGGGCAGCTCTCACTTCGGATGTTTGTGAGGATGTTTGGACATATTTGATCAGAATTAATGTAATAAAACACTAATCAGCATCAAAGGTCAAAGTCATCCAACCTAAACCAGCTCCTGCTAGTTCAATTCAGCTCAGTTTATTGTAATTTTATTTATATGGCGTCTATTACAGTACAAATTGTTCCAGTGACCCAGAGGATGACCCCCGAGCAGTTATTAGATAAACAACGGCAGGTAAAAACTCCCCTAGAGGGAGAAAAAACCTTAAAGCCAAACAGTTGGAAAATAAAAACTAACATGGAAGGATGCAATAAGACAAAACAAAAATGGCTTAAAAAGCACCATTCAGGGCTGCTGGGTGGTTAAGGCAAGCGGCCCATGTACTGAGGCTACAGTCCTCCTGCAGCGGTCGCAGGTTTGAGTCCCAGCCTGCAGTTCTTTGCTGCATGTCATCCCCATTCTCTCTCTCTTCCCCATTCCTGTCTAAACTTCGAATAAAGAGCCACTAGAGCCACAAAATCTTTAAAAAACTCTTCAGAAAACCCGGTAGTGACATCACGGAGTGGTTGTCTACGGTGGCCGACAAGGGCCAAACGCACTGCAACGGCCTAATGCGTCTCAGTTAAGCAAAACGGCTTCAAGTACAGAAACGATTCAAATTCACAAACTCAAAACGAGGTACAAAAAGAGGAACGTGGTGCAAAGGAAAAAACGTGCTGCAAAAAACAAAGACAAATGCAGCATCATCAAACGCGCTGCAAATACAGAAACAATGCAAAGCACAAAACGCAGCTGACTGAACCACAGTGTTTACATCCATGGTTTAAACATACAGCGGGAATGGTAATGTGATTTTTATCTGACTATATTTATATACGCTGTTTATATCACTGTACATCGTATCATCTGGTGTAACATATAATAAAGAAACATCTCGTAATGTGCAGCGTTGTAAAGTGATATAAACATTGTATATAAATATAGTCAGATAAAAATCACATTACCGTTCCCGCTGTATGTTTAAACCATGGATGTAAACACTGGTTCAGTCAGCAGCGCCCCCTGCAGGTTTGGAGCACTTCCAGTTGTAGTGACCGGTTATGAAGCGTTTTTCTTTTGAAGATGGTTTCTTGTTTCATATCGTTTTGTGCTTTGCATCGTTTCTCTATTTGCAGCGCGTTTGATGATGCTGCATTTGTCTTTGTTTTTGCAGCACGTTTTTTCATTTGCACCACGTTCCTCTTTTTGTACCTCGTTTTGAGTTTGTGAATTTGAATCGTTTCTGTACTTGAAGCCGTTTTCCTTAACTGTGACGCATTAGGCCGTTGCAGTGCGTTTGGCCCTTGTCGGCCACCGTAGTTGTCCAGTTCTGTGTTTTGGATGCATGGCGCTAACACAAACAGTTACGGTGGATCCATCAGGAAATGACCATATGATATTTCAGTTTTTCTTTTTTAAGAAATTTGCAAAAAATGTCGACATTAGTTTTTTTCTGTGAAGAAGTGGTGCTGAGTGTACATTAATGAGAAATAAAATGAACTTTTTTGATTTTAGCAAATGGTTGCAATGAAAGAAAGAGGGAAACATTTACAAGGGTCTGAATACTTTCACCCACTGTAAATCTGTTTTCACCAGGCTCCTATATCTCCCTGATGTGGGGCTTGTGTGTGGCCGCGCTGTCCAACACTTCCACACATCCTCCCAACACATGAAGTTATGAATAGATTTAGCGATCACATCAGGGACTGCTGCTGGGAAAACAAGCAAAGAGAGACTCTCCTGACGCGAACACCTCACAAACTTTAATGAACGCAAATAAAATGTTCTTCAAAGTATTCATTGGAATCCAATCAAATCAAACTTTATTTATATGGTACTTTTCATACACATAATAAAATCAACATTTAACATTTAACCCACACGATCCCGCAGGGAAAGAGTCCCCAGTGTGGAAGATCCCCATGTGGAAAAAGCACTGGAGTTAACGTATTAAAAAGTAAAAAACAACATTAAAATAAACCTAAAAAAAAAGATCAATATAAAAGAATAAGTACATAATAAAATAATTGAAGAATAAGTAGTTAAAATAATAATAACTAGATAACAATGAATTAAACAGTTATAAGCTAAACTAAAAAGGAAAGCCTTGAGCCACTTTTTAAAAATTTCACCCCTCTTTCCCACCGTCTTCCTGTATTAGTATTTTCCCATAAATTTCCCGTTTTATAATATAACAATTTTTTAGACGGCAAACTGAATTGTCACTAGCCTCGCGAGATCTGCCGCCTGCTGTATCTTGGGTGGCAGTTTTGCGAGGTTAGTGACAACAACGAGAGCAAACTCGGAACAACAAATCCAAGAGATGGATGGATATAACCAGAGAGAAGATGTTTCTGCCCAAAAAGCGAAGACTTTGTGTAAATATCTCTAAAAATGGGAAACCGAATTTGCTTTTCTAATGAGGAGCAGGATGGTACAGTTACGCCTTCTGAAAGTTTTGTAACTGCATTTTATGTTTCTCTCACGGGGGAAGAGCGATGTCCATCAGCACCACCAGGGCGGCGCCAGAGAGCCACATGAGTGAAAATGACAAATTAAAAGAAGATGTAAATGTTTCACTTGAAGACAATCAATGTGTATATAAACTGAACACATTTAAAACAAATAAATGTGCTTTAATTCCCCTTTGTGTTTTCATTTAGGCTCTACTATAGGAATGCATACATAGGGATGTCCACAGCATTTCAAAGGTCGGCCTGTCAGATCCTGAGCACATACTGTAAATGTAGTTTGTAAGTAGTTGACAGGTAGATATTTTACATTTCTTGTAAATCTGTCTTAAAATGCAGGGTGGCGTAAAATTTTCCTTTATTTTCAAATCCAAAACTTGACAGGTATGGTTAAAAGGCCAGTACCAGAGGACAATTTGTTGGAAGTGTTTGCTCAAATCAAATTTCCCGAGGTTTCGGCCCAGGCCTTTTGCCTCGCCAGCAAGGCTGACAGACAAACTAAACGTTAGCTGCATCCAAACATGAAGTTCCATCATGTATCCGTGTGAATAACATTGGATTTTGATGGAGCGTTGCACGTGCGCCGCGCAGGCTCCTCTACAAACAAGCAAAAGAGTGTGTTCATTGGCCGTGTGTGTGAGTACACGTGTGTTTTCGTAGGGGGGAAGAGAGCCAGCAGCCTCATGCACGAGGAAACGAGAGGCGGCGAGGTGATGAGAAGCTGAAAATGACATCTCTGTAGGTGGAGCAGATCTATGCGTTTGCACCCGCCGGCCTCTCCCTCCGCCTCCTGGGTCCGGCCGAAGGCGGACATATTTCACCGATGAGACACTCGCTCCTCGCAGCCAGCGAGACTCACCTTTCTCTCGGACGCGCTTCCACTGATGAGGTCGTGCGTCAGACGAGGAGAAAGCGAGAGGCCACTTCACACAGCACAGACATAAAACCACTTGATCATCACGCGCTCAAACTGGCCGGAGAGAAGAGGCTCTTGTCCTAACTAGCAGCCGTCCTCTGCTCGGTGACAGGGTGTTTGAGGTGCTTTCATCTGTCGGGGGGCTTTGATTCTCCTGCCATCCCTCCTGTTTATATCTGCACCGCGTCCTCGCTTAGACCTGTGAGAGATCTGCATGTTTGTGTGTCTGGTGCGCCATCAGAAAACCAGTGAACAGAATCAAATGTTAATACATGTCATTGACAGCTACAAATCAAGCCAGAAATCTTGGTGTAATTATTGACTCAGACCTGAACTTCAACAGCCATCTAAAGTTTATCACTAAATCTGCCTATTATCACCGGAAAAACATTGCTAGAATTAAGGGGTTTCTGTCTAAACAAGACATGGAAAAACGTATTCATGCATTCATTTTCAGTAGTTTGGAATATTGCATTGGCATCTTTACAGGCCTTAACAAGAAATCCCTACACTGGCTTCCAGTGAGTCAAAGGATAGAGTTTAAAATCTTACTGCTGGTCTACAAAGACCTGAATGGTCTTAAAATACATGCTTGATCTGTTAGTTCCTATGAAGCTCCCAGACCCCTGAGGTTCATCTGGATCTGGTTTGTTGTGGTTCAAAGAACCAGAACCAAGCAAGGTGAGGCAGCGTTCAGTTATTCTGCTCCTCACCGGTGGAACAAACTTCCTGTAGACCTGAGGTCTGCTCCAACTGTCAGCTCCTTTAAATCAGGCCTAAAAACATTACTGTTTACTGAAGCGTACTCTTAAATTAAATACTTACCTGCTGTACTCTACTGCCCTTACTTTTTAACAACTTGTGTTTTTTATTATTTTACCTCTTTTTTATCATTTTATTTGTTATTTACTGTTTAATTGTGTCTTGCTGCTTTTAATGTTGATTTAAAGCACTTTGAATGACCTTGTGTTGAATTGTGCTATACAAATAAACCTGCCTTGTCTTGCCTTACAAGCTTTTATTATATCATGCACATTATTTTCCAGCCGGAGGTTCACTTTTCCCAAACCACAGGTGGGAGGTGGGAGAGAAATGCACGCAGTGGTCATCGATCCAGTCGTATTCATACTGAAAAAGGAGGTGTTTTGTACGTTATAGGTGCGGATGTTGAACCGTATCCGTGGAGACAGCTGCGGGGAAAGACACCTAAACATGTTTTAGTTTCAGCCATATATTTTCTGTTGATTGTTTCTTACTTGAGATGTTAACTCAGCAAAGATCTAAGATAACTACAACTTTAGTAAGGGACAGCTACAAGGAAGGGGAGGGGGAAATTGAGAATTTATAATAAAAGGAAAAGAGGAAAATGTGAGAATATGAAACATACTAAATTAAAAAGCAAATTAAAGGGGAAAAGGAAACAAAAGACAAAACAAAACAACAAAAAAAACAACAAAAAAAACTACTGCCCCCCCCCATCCCTTTCAATTCAATTCAATTTTATTTATATAGCGTCTAATACAACAGAGTTGTCTCTAGACGCTTTCCAGAGACCCATACCCAGAACATGACCCCCGAGCAGTTATTACATAAACAATGGCAGGTAAAAACTCCCATAGTGGGAGAAAAACCTTAAGCCTTTCACTCTCATTTCTTCCTGCGTTAATGACTCCCCCTTTTAAACCCTTTTTTTATCCTATTTATTTATTTAGCTTTATTTATTTTTTGGGCTGCATTTTCTCTCCTTAAATAACCATGATTATTGAAAACCATTATACTCATACACACCACACACGTGCATACATACATAAATGCACTCACACACGCATGCACACACACACATACATACATGGCCAAATAATGGAAATCTGAGCAAAAACATCGACTGTTTCGTTTGTCTGTTTGTTTTGTTTGTTTTCTAGTGTCCCCTCTTGTCCTGTACCTGTATGCGTTTTTGTTTTGCGCATTTGTATTAGCTGTTTTAAAAAAAACAAACAAAAAAAAACAAAAAACTTTGATAAAAACAGGATGGGACCCATCAGTTTTAAAACATCTGTTTCTCTTCATTGTCTTCACCTATAGAAGAACTCAGCTAAACAGTCTAATCTTAAAAACCAGGAGGGGATTCTGCCCTGAGAGCATAGAAAAGATCTTATAGAAAAACCCCTCATACCTTTAACAATTTCATAAAATCCTAACACCTGCTTTTGAAACACTTCCCCCCGTGACGGAGCCCGTCACTCAGTCTGCTCTGACGGAGGAAGAAGGGAGAGCAAAGGTGATAATTTTCACGTCTGTCCATCTTGGCAACCGTTTCCCACCTTTTCTGCTTCTCTATGTCAATGCATGTTTCATGATTGAATCCTCCTCTACCTCTCCATGTTCTCTCCTTTTCCCGCCCTCAGTCCTCCACCGGTTCTCCGGGACTTTGGGGAGGCAGAAGTGAGGGATTAGCTGTGAGTCACAGATTCCTGGAGGAGGACTAACATCTGGCTGTCGATGCCGCGGGCGGCTCTTCATCTCCGACCAGGTTACATCCCAGAGCTGCACCCTGGTCTCGATGTGTCTGGCTCGTCACCAGGGCAACACTATATTATTTACATTAAACCTCCCATTGGAGACCTAAAACTGGCGTGACCACCGGAGAAATCTGTGACGATACAATCAATCACTATGTTTTATTCTTTCAATTTTACACAAATATGTAAATGTAGAGTACAACTCCAGGTCACATGGGTGTGTGTGTGTTTGTGTGTATTTCACTATTTTCACTGTATTTATTTAAGGAACATTAAACCAAAAGATTTATATGTACATTTGTGTGTGGATGTGTACAGATAGGTGTATATGGACAGTGTAGGTATATGAATGAAAGGTAATAAAGAGTCATACAAGGGAGGTGGGTGGGGGATAGGATGGGAAGTGTTAAATTCATGTTTTAAAGTGGGGTTTTTGGGTGTGTGACTAATCCTCCTTGCATCTGACATGTTTGTGACCTATTGTTTTTAATAAGTGCCTTCTACAATATATGACTGAAGTCATTGTTATCCTATCTACATGTGTTTCCTTATTGTGTTCAGAATTATTTTATTATTTGTCTTTTTCCTTCTTTCTTTTCTCTTGGAAGTATATGCTGGCATGTGTTCTCATATCTACATGCAATTTTTTATTTATTTATTTTCTATTTCCTATTTTGTTGATGTTATTTATTCATTTTCTTTTGTTTTAGCTTTTTCTTAAATTACAATAAAGGCATTATTTGCACAAACTTGTATTGATTGATGCACAAACATGCTGTAATGAGAAATAATGTTAATAAAAACCTTTAAAAAGAAAAAGCATGTGGGCAATACTAAGTACCCCCCAGATTCATCTTTAAAGGAGCATGAGGCTCCTTTTAAGAAATGAGACTCTATAGCGCCACCCTTTGCCACGAGGGCCGTTGGGGGTACTGCAGCCAACAGCGAAGCCGGCACGGGAGAACGGGGAGAACGCGCATGCAGCGTCATGTGATGTCACATCCGCAGGACAGCGCGGGAAATTCCGGCCCGGAATTGCAGCACATTTTGCAGCACACAGCCTGTTCAAGGCAACGGAGAGATACACTAGAGGGCTCATTCTTTTGGGTTTGGAACGCTTCATCTGACATTATTACTAGAAAACTTAAAACGTATACAAATTTTTTTCATAAATCCTGCCTCAAGCTCCTTTAAAGCAGCACACATTATGTTTTTTTTATGTTAAATGATCAGTTTCAATATTTCTAGCCATCGAGGTCTTTTGTCGCTTCTTTTTCCTTAATGTAGCCTGGACCTTTCACCCCATGCGTCTCTTGCAACAACTGTGTGCTGCAGCATCAATGAAACTAGCTCACAGAGCGACAGAGCACCTCATGGCAGAGGCGTCTAAGAAACTCCAGACACTGACGACAGAAAAGAAAACGAACCCGAGACCCAACAAAGGCGATCCTGGAAAGTGTCGTAAAAGTGACTTAACTTCTGCGTCTATAGTCGAGGCCAGCTGAGCTGAAAATGACAAATGTTTCCTTGTGCGACTTTAACAGCAATAACTTGAAGAAGTTCCTTCCTGTCGGACTTTATCAGCGTCTCATTTTCTCATGGAGGAAGTTTGGTTCCTTCTTCTTTACGACATGGCTTCAGTTCAGGTTTTTGGGTATTCACTTAAGCTTTCTGAAGGTTTCAGCAAAGTGTTTCTACAAAACTCTGATTCTTTTGTTTCCCAGCCTTTGTCTGGTCACACGACCCAATATATTCAAGCTTCAGTCGTCAGATAAACGCAGTACAAAAAGGAAAGGAAGGAAGTAAGGAAACTTGTGTTTGGCAGGTTATTCCTTTGTTGTGACATCGCTTCTTGGTAATAAATCTTAAAGCCTGTTTATTTCCCCTTTAAATGGCGCCACATCTGTAAGGATCTGTGGGATGAGAGGCAGAGCTGAGTATGTGTGGTGTGCCCATCAAAGATTTTCCAAATCTCCACAGAGAGGCTGCCAGGAGGCCCACCGCGACTATCCTTCACCATCAGGCTCGTTTACACTGTTGTCAGCTGGAACCTGAACTTGTGGAGGAACGTTATGTTCAGCGATGAGTCCAGATTCTGTGTACGACCGTTGGATTGTAGGGTGAAAGTCTGGAGAAGACTGCTCTGGTTGAGCACCAATAGAGGAGCATCTGTTGGTGGAGGCAGCGTGAAGGTTCGGGGCGGCATCTCCCTCACCTCATGGAGCCGATCTCAATGCAGAGATAAGAGTCTGCAACCAGTGGAAATCCCGTATCTCCACAGTCTGGGATTGAACTCTAACCTCCAAGATGACAACGCCCCCACCCCCACAGAGTGGGTTTATCAGACACCACCTCCAGGATCTGGAAGTGATGATGGACTGGCCCGCCACCAGTCCTGACCTCAACCCCATTGAACACTTGTAGGATCAGATTGGGCCAGAGAGACCAAGACTACGTTCACACTGCAGGCCTTAATGCTCAATTCCGATTTTTTTCCCATATCCGATTTTTTTGTGCGGCTGTTCACATTATCTTTTAAAATGTGTCCTATACAGTGTTGGGTGTAACGCGTTACAAAGTAACGCGTTACTGTAACGAGATTACATTCGCCAGTAACGCAGTAATGTAACGCGTTACAGTTGTAATTTGGGTAATCCCGTTATAGTTACTCTAAGACAAGAAAAAATACGTTACTTTAGTTACTTTAAGCTTTTCAACTACATGTAGAACGGGAGAACAGAAAAGAAAATCAAACTTGCCTTTCATGCGTCTTCACCATGCGCTGCAACACTTGTCTGACTTGAGGCTGATTTATGGTTCCGCGTTAAATCGACGCAGTGCCTACGGCGTAGGGTACGCGGCAACACACACCGTACAGTGCGCGTCGCCGCATACCTTACGTTGGTGTAACGCAGAACCATAAATCAGCCTTTAACGTGATCTTACGGGATTTTACGGGATTTTACGGGACTTCTGGTGCTGATCTGGGCACTGCAGTAATAAAGTTCCAACTACAGGACTGTCTCAGAAAATTAGAATATTGTGATAAAGTTCTTTATTTTCTGTAATGCAATTTAAAAAAAACAAAAATGTCATACATTCTGGATTCATTACAAATCAACTGAAATATTGCAAGCCTTTTATTATTTTAATATTGCTGATTATGGTTTACAGTTTAAGATTAAGATTCCCAGAATATTCTAATTTTTTGAGATAGGATATTTGAGTTTTCTTAAGTTGTAAACCATGATCAGCAATATTAAAATAATAAAAGGCTTTCAATATTTCAGTTGATTTGTAATGAATCCAGAATGTATGACATTTTTGTTTTTGTAATTGCATTACAGAAAATCACAATATTCTAATTTTCTGAGACAGCCCTGTATAAATGTTGTTCAGTGGCAATCGAGTTATGGTGCAGCTCAGGTGATATTGCGGAGTAATCCAAAAGTAATGTAACTAGTACATTACTTTACTACTTAGTTACTACTTAGTAACTAGTTACTTTCAGCAACCAGTAACTAAGTAGTGTAAGGGATTACTTTTTTTAAAAGTAACTAGTAATATGTAATGGATTACTTTTTTTGAGTAACTACCCCAACACTGGTCCTATATCAGACTCGAGTGTGAACGCATCGCGGCCCTTAACTGACCCAGATGCGCAGAGGAACAATAACAAAGACGTCACACGCAGCACGCCGTATGTTGGGCTAAAGGTAGCTCCGCTCCCCGGAGTGTCAGCTCTGCTCTCCGGCGTTCAGCTGGGTTTATCACCTAACACACGGTCCAGCTCGTTGTAAAACAGGCAGGTTATGCGACCACGACCGCTTCGCTGATTTGAATCCTCAGCTTCTTTATTTAGTAATATGCTTAAATTCAGCGGGTTGTCTCGTCTGATCTGAAGTCGTAGGTGAAAGAGGTGAGCGCGGGGGAGGGGAGGAGGAGAGGCGGAGGCCGCCCGGAGGAACCCCCCCCGTCTCCCGTGTCTCTCCCGCGGCTCGGGGCTCTGCGTGTGACGTCAAAGTTGCATTAATTCCGACCTGGCTGTTCACACTGAGGTCGCATTGCAAAACATCAGACCTGTATCCGATTTAGAACCACATATGGAAGCGACCTGAATCTGATTTTAAAAGATCAGATTCCATGTGACTTGTGCTGTTCACACTGTCATAAACAAATCAGATCTGAGTCACATATGAGCAAAAAATCGGATTTGGGTCACTTGGGAACTGCAGTGTGAACATAGCCCAAGACAACCACGTTGGATGACTTGGGACAAATTCTGGTTGCAGAATGGGATCCATCCCAGATCAGTGTGTGACCAAGCTGGTGACCTGCATGAGGGGAAAGAGCCAGGCTGTTGTGTCTGTGTACGGTTCTCTGACACGCTACTGGGGCTCCTGTTTGTTACATGGATCAATTATTAAACTGCCAATATGTGTTGTTTCTTCAAACCTCAATCATCCAATCCACCAAACAAGAGTCAAAGTTGTTTGGTATTGGTAGATATTTGTCAAATTTGTCAGGTGCGCAGCCCTCCAACAGTATAAGGTTTAATACCAAGAAGCATCGCTACAACAAAGAAATAATCTCCAAAACACAAATTTCCTTCGTTTTTGTGCGGATTATAGATGAACTCACATTTGTCTTTAAAACTCCAGTAACAGAGGAGTTAAGGGAGATTTGTCAAATTTGTCAGAGAGCCCACATACTCAGTTCTGCTGCTCATCCTACAAATGCGGGTTCCTTAAAGATGTGGCACAATTTAAAAGGAAAAGAAACAGGTTTTCCAACAGTATAAAGTTTATTACTAAGAAGCATCATTCCAACAAAGAAATATTGTATGAAACACAAAAGGCATTTTTGTGCTGATTATAGATCAACTCACATTTGTCTCTAAAACTCTACACAGAGGAGTTCATGGAGGTCCTGTGGCCTCAGATCAACAGAAATCACCCGTCCCCCAGTGCAGCGTGACAGAGGGTGCGAGGTGTTTTGATTTGCTAAATTCTGCACTGGGATTTTGAGCCATTCAGCTCCACTTTGGTCCCATTTGTCCAAAGTAAACTGTTTTTAAAGTTCTGTGGTTTGTTTGACGCAGATTGTGAACTTGCTCCTTTGTCGTCTTTGGACGGACTAATATTCAGTGAAGTGGTTCGATATAAATAAACCATCATTAAATTTGGACAAAACAAAGTTTATGTTGTTAGGACATCGTAAGGGGAACAGTGATTTAAAAGTGGTGACAGAGGGTGTAAATATAGACAGAGTTAATGAAATTAGGTTTCTGGGTGTGGTGATGGACCACGAGTCCTGCTGGAAACCTATTGAGTAACAGAGCATCTGTGTTGTGGTCTGGTTCCATGGTGGTTTGGTTTACATGTGGTGCCCCTTGATGGTGGGGTGGCACCCCCCAACCCGCCCCAGGAGTCGCAGGGCTGCTTCTGTTGTGTGGTTGAGGCATTACTTTATATGCAGATATGTTTGGTTTAAATAGATAGATAGATAGATAGATAGATAGATAGATAGATAGATAGATAGATAGATAGATAGATAGATAGATAGATAGATAGATAGATAGATAGATAGATAGATAGATAGATAGATAGATAGATAGATAGATAGATAGAATATCTACACATTGCTTCATGAAATGAACCTTTGACATCCCACACTTCTTCATGACAATGACATCAATTCTCAAAATCTCACAATATGACAAGAAACAATTTGACAACGGAACATTGTAGGTTTGGCTCCATAAGAATTAAAGGTGACCTATTATGGAATTTAATGTATATTTTAAACAGGCCTTGAATGTCTTAAAAACAATCTAAGGCCTGTGAGCCCTGTCACTAGTTTTACCGCTTCTAACCTCTTTTTCTGCGCCTCATTTTTAGGGAAGGGGGGGGTATGATAATGAGGCTCTGTGCTGATTGGCTCCCTGAATGACGTGTAGCAGGGGAGGAGCATAAACCTCGCTCCGCCAGAGCAGCCCGAGCCTGTAAATTATCACAACACTGAATTTTCACAAATGGCAACTTTATTGTTAAAAAAATAAAATATGAGTTGTATATAAATAACATTTATGCACTATTTCAGCCGGATCTGCCCGGCGGATGCTGAACGCTGGCCCCGCAACCCCACGCCGGGCGCCCAGCGTGGCTCCGGGGCGCATCGCCCGTTACCGGTGATCAAACCGACAGATTTCGCTGAAAATCTGGTCCAGAAGCTGGAAGCTGGAAGCTGGTCCAGCCTGGGACGTACCCCAGAAATCCCTGCTCCCAAAGCGGCTGGGAACCTGGACAATTTAGTAGGACGGATCCCGCTTTGGGAACCAGGAAGTCGGGAGGAGCAGCGCGCATCACCGCGGCTTTAAACGGGGAATCTGACCGGTTCCGACCGGCCGGGACCGCAGGAACCCGCCTGGACTGGTAGCAGGGACTCCCGGGGACCGACCAGCGGAATTTCAGCCGGATCTGCCTGACAGATTTGGCTGAAAATCTCGGAGGGTGGACCTGGTCCGACCTGGGACGGACCCCCGACGACCCAGCTCCCAAACTACCCGGGAACCTGGATGATTTAACCCGGATCCGCTCCGCCGCGGCGCTGCGTCCCACTGGCTGAAGGAAGGACCGCTCCAGCCGGCGTAGAGAGCTGGTTGTGGGCGTGGACCTATGGAAATCTGCTCCCGTCGTTACGTAACGACGGGAGCAGATTCTAATCGGCTCAAAAAAAACCATGTGACACTGGGGGACTCTGTAAGGCGGGGGTCAGAGACCCTGCAGAAATTCATGGTATTTTGTCTCCCCTGTGCTGGCAGGGTGAGGGGAGACCACTTTATATATGTTAAAACAAGAAAAAACGTGTTTTTCATAATAGGTCCCCTTTAAAGCTCCCAAGATGGAGAGCCTAGATCAGAACATTTTACCCACCACTCTTTTCCACACACCATTGATGATTGGTCAGAGCATCATGAAACAGCCCTAGTGGCCTAATGGATAAGGCACTGGCCTCCTAAGCCAGGGATTGTGGGTTCGAGTCCCATCTGGGGTGTTGCATTATATTGTTGATAGATTGATAAAATATGTACATCTTACACATTGCTGCATGAGATGAACCGTTCACAGTACCCACATGTGCTTATTGATCAACCCTTTGAATACATTGTTGTTTCCTGTACACCAGGGGTCCTCAATCCTGGTCCTCGAGGGCCGGTGTCCCTGCAGGTTTTAGATGTTTCCCTGCTTCATTGCACCGTGATACAAGTGACTGTGTCATCAACAGAATTGTGCAGCCCTGGATGAAAAGCTGATGACGATGATTAATTAGAATCAGGTGTGTTAAAGCAGGGAAACATCTAAAACATGCAGGACACCGGCCCTCGAGGACCAGGGTTGGTGATCCCTGCTGTACACTATATAGGTAAAAAGAATATGTACCACATACACATTGTTGAATGAAATTAACCCAAACATCTTCATGAAAATTACATCAATTCTCAAAATGTCACAATATGACAAAACACTATTTGACAATTGAACACTGTAGCTTTGGCTCCACAGAAATTAAAGCAGGATGACCAGAGGTCTTGATTCAACATCTCCCAAGATGGACAGCCTGGATCAGAACATTTTATCCACCACTCTTTTCCACACACCATGTACTGGATCTTCACGTTAACATGGATGATTGGTCAAAGCATGATGAAACAGCCGCAGTGGCCTAATGGATAAGGCACTGGCCTCCTAAGCCAGGGATTGTGGGTTCGAGTCCCATCTGGGGTGTTGCATTATATTCTTGATAGACTGATAAAATATGTACAACTTACACATGAAATGAAATGAACCTCATGACAATGACATCAATTCTTGAAATCTCACAATATGTCTATATTGTATATCTACACTATAGATCAGTGGTCACCAACCCTGGTCCTCAAGATCTACTGTCCTGGATGTTTCCCGGCCTGAGCAACACCTTATTCTAATTAGCTTGTTATCAAGGTCTGGATTTTTACCTTTATTTGTCACTGTATCAGGAAAAAATGAAACTACAACTGCCCAGTCCAGTAGTATTAAAAAAAAAGACAAAGAGACTAACATACATTCACACGACGAAGCCACACATTGTACAACACGAAGACAATAAGGTAGGAAGAGACAAAATACAGACTTTACAGAGAGTAGGATACAGTGTTGGGTGACAGTATTACACTAAACACTAGGAGTATCAGTGTGTAGTTGGAGGTGAAAGTCTATCTGAATGTCAATTCACAACATTAAAATTTAGCATTGAAATTTTAATTAGATCACTTTCTACATGACTTTATATGTAGATATGTTTTTTGTTGTTTTTTTAATTCACAAGACTCAGAAAACCAGATGATATCAGTGTAATTATGAAATATTGGAGAAGGGGTAAGATTAAATAAGTTTTACTTCTTCTACCCCTTTTCAAACATGTTAAACAGGATTTGTGTGCTGTGTGTATTGTTGTGTGTGTGCATGTACATAGATATGTATATATGGATATGTGTGTTTACATTGGGTATAGATTTATTTTATAAATGTATTTTTTTGTGTACATTCAGTTAAAGTAGATTCATTTATTTATATAAATGTATTTGTAAGGTATTCTGCATCTTCAACATGTGTGTGTGTGTGTGTGTGTGTGTGTGTGTGTGTGTGTGTGTGTGTGTGTGTGTGTGTGTGTGTGTGTGTGTGTGTGTGTGTGTGTGTGTGCGTGTGTGTGTGTGTGTGTGTGTGTGTGCATGTGGGTATATGTGTATCTAATTATATATAGGTGCATAGATTCACACAAGAATTAACGTTGTTATACGATGGCTTTGACATGTCTGGATTGAATCAACAAATTAAATGAAACAAACCGAGCCTTTCTCCTTGCAACACGTTATACTTCTTCAGTCTTTTTCTGAATATGCTTCCATGAACTTTGAGATTTCACATGCTCGGTGAGATCTGAGGCGTCCGACATGTTTTTATTTATCTTCTTGAACATTCCAGGGTCTAATCTGGGGCTAAATTTGCGAGGACATCTGGACATTTCCTGGGAGTCCTGTGAAGATTAGCAGCTGCGTCGAAGGCACTGACTGATGTCTTCTTCTACTTTTGTCACTCGTTCAAACAAACCCCGGACCGGCAGACATGCCAAAACATCTGCTTTTGCAGAAGTGTCCACGCCTGCAGACGAGCGGTTCACCGAGGTCGACCGTATGTTCTGTGGAGAGCTGGGAAACAGTTTGTTCATGTTTTGTTTTGTTGTTTTTTATGGTGGGGGGTGGGGGGGGGGCTCCGAAGGGATGAGTTCACTTAGTCAGAATGCCACAAATCAGATAATTTGATTAAAAATAGACGAGTCAAAGTTATTTCTGCTAAAGATGAAACTACAAGCTATTGAATCATGGGGTACTTAGTATTGCCCACGTCATTTATTCCTTTTGACTTCGTGTTTTGAATAAATAATCTCACAATAACACTAAAATATATAATGTCATCCATCTGATGGTATATTTACAACCACTTGCTTGTAATAGCTTTTGTTTTTTTGTTTTTTTTTTCTCATAAAAAGATAGCAAGTTAAATCTTCCTTGGATCCAGAAGGATTTACAGTGGCTTAATGAGTAATGTTAGATGTCTCCTTGATTAATACAGGTGGGTCTGAATGCAGTCGCAGCCGGGGGACTTAAAAGATTGGCCTGTCGGGCTGAATTGAATTAGCATAGCTGGCTGGATGAAAAAGTGCAGAGTGGCTCGGAGACAACGCGAGTGACCATTTGGCTAATGCACTCTGACAGGCGTTGGAGATCGAACGGCGTCTGCAGAGGAGGAATCCATGATGATGCTGCACTTTCGCCGCCCTCCGCGGTGCTTAGTTTGTCTCCTGGCTCTCCGCTCGCTTTCCCTGACTCAGGAAGGGCAGCTACAGATGTGCATAAACTCACAGTCCAAGTATTTACCGCGTTTTCATCCCCTGGTCAGACAGAGTGATCAAGGAGTATTGCTAATCCATTAATTACATTGCCAAGGAACTTTTAGTTGAATTTATGGAAATCAAGGTGCATTATTAAACTCCTTAATCTGGAAGTTTAGCAGTAAATGTGAGTATCTGCGGGTTAAAACGTTTGTTTGTTTGGAGCATTGCTTGTAATATCTACCTGGCTCACGTTTTTTTTTTCTTTCAGTATGCCAAACAGGGAGGGCATGACATCATAAAGACGCAGTGAAGTCAGGCAGTGTATTTCAGGTCAGGATAACGACCCGTGAGGCAGTCAGCTGGTACTGATCCCGTCATTTGTCGCTGCGGCATCGTCGCTGCGGGCAAGCACAGGCCGACTCATTTCCTGATGGATCCCGGCGAGCACCTGCCAAGAGAGCACGCTGGAAATGAACGGCGTCCAAAACTGCCATCTGTAAAATTGCAGGCCACTCTGCATAAACAAGCTGGGAGGGAAGGCGGGGGGAAGGCGGGGGGAAGGCAAGGGGGGGCAGAAGCAGACGGATGAAGAGGTCTTGTAACAAATTAATGGAGGCAGCCTCGCTCTTTTACACGCCTTGTCAATATGGCCAGTCAACAATTCACAGCTGACTCCAAACCATAATGACTTGCAGAAACTCACACTTGCCGTACTGCGTTCAAGGCTGCCGTCAGTCCTACCTGGGGGGAAGCATATTGTTCATCTCGGCCTCAAGCGTCACGTTTCCATGGAAGCATCTCCCCCAGTACTCGAGTTGAGGGGGGATGAGGGGGGATGGCATCCCCCCTGAAATAAAAACGGTCAAAATCATCCCCCCTGTAAAACTGCCATCCCCCCTTTCCTTGTCATTTCATCAATGAATGTGGTTTTACTGCTATTTCAACATTTAGAGTCATCACCAGAAAAATAACACCAGAAAAATGTGACAATTTTCACCTGTTTCAAGTAAACTTTCACTTGAATTAAGTAGGAAAATCTGCCAGTGGGACAAGATTTATCTTCTTATTGCAAGCAAAAAAATCTTGTTCCACTGGCAGATTTTTCTAGTTATTTCAAGTGAAAATCTACTTGAAACAGGTGAAAATTGTTGTTTTTTCCAGTGATGAGTCTTGTTTTAAGTGTTATGAGATTTTTTTTACTAAAATGAGACATTTTAACTAGAAATAAGACAAATATTCTTGTTAAGATTTTGAGTTTTTGCAGTGATCCATTTTACTTATCCTGTGAAGGACAGAGTCATATTGATAAGTTCAGAAAACAGTTTTTTATTGTTGTGTTTTGATGTATTTGATGTAAGCCCAGTGGATATTTAAAGCTTACAGAAGGCTGCATTTAACTGCTGCTATGTCATTTCTGCAGTATTTCTGCAGGTGTTTTGCTATTATTTGTAATATATTATATTATTTGTAATCAGCACAAATTATCTGTCCCCATATGATAAAATCCACCATCCTCCCTGATGTTTTTTTACAACTCGAGTACTGATCGCCCCCCAAATCTACCGTTGGAGCGAAGGGAGTCGCCATGTGTGAGACGATGAAGCGATGGGGACTGTATCTGGGTCCCTATCTATAATTAGTCAGATTTAGCCTTCATGGTGTTTCTCACAGACACGCCATTATCTTGTCTGCACTCGGCCTTATCTGTGTCAGTCGACTGAGATAAGCTAGACTCTAATAATGGTAAGAAACCCCCAGATCCTCCAGGGCATCATACAAAAGATATTGCACAGAGGGACAAGCCACGAGTCTGCATTCACGAACAAACTCCAGATGCTTTTCTTTTTGTGCATGGTTTCTTTGACAAATACTATCTTACATTCCAGTTGAAAGTTCAGGGATAAAACCAGGTGTGAAAGCGCTTCTCCTGTTAAGACTTGACGCCGCCGAGCAGAGGGCCATCTGGCAGACTGAGACATAGCTAAACACGGCTCTCTTCTACCTCCGCCGTCTTCCTCTACTGCCTTGGGAAGGCGAGGCCGCGGTCTGAGGTATTTAAAACTGTGAGTGGAAAACACAAAGATCCCTCGCTCATGTTTGGGGAGAAAAGTTTGACCCGGATCAGAGCTTCATTTAAAGAGGGACTCTGAAGTTTAAACGAGGACAGCTTTAGATTGATTAGATCAAATCTTAATGTGTACGGAAAAGAAAAAACATCTGCAACGAGTAAGTCGTGAAATAACAAACAAGCAAACTAATGTCATGAAATAAACATGCCATTAAGCCGTTCTATGTGGCAATACCACTCCTGACCACATGGGGGCAGCAGATCCCTAGAAAGTTATTTGGTCAGCCCCTGACGTAAGACACCACGAAGTCTGGAGAGGCCCAAAGTGGTATGGCAAGAGCTTCTGGACCCTGCTGATAAGCGCAGTCTTATCCAGGGCTGAATCCCAAATATTTGATTATTTTTATTTTTTTATTTTATTATTATTCTATTATTATTTTTATTATTATTTTTATTTTATTTTCATTATCTGGACATCTGACTTCCAGTTTCAATATCTGGATTGTTTGGGTCTTTTTTCACACACAGCTGGCTAGAACATTTCAGTGACTGTCAGCTAGATAGACCCTCCAGAAAAACGCGGGCAAAAATCCTTTATTCCGCGGGCAGAAATCCTTTATTCCGCGGGCAGAAATTCTTTATTCCGCGGGCAAAAATCCTTTATTCCGCGGGCTAAAATCCTTGATTTTGCGGGCTAAAATCATTGATTATGCGATTAAATGTGCGGGTTTTTTATGTGCTTTTATGCGGTGAAATTGCGGAATATGCTGGAAGTTGCGGATTCGGCGCTGAGCTCTTCCCTCTTAAATTCAGCGGGCTGTCTCGTCTGATCTGAGGTCGTAGAGAAAAAAAAAAGGAGAGCGCAGGTGGAGAGGAGAGGGGCGGGGGCGGCCCGGAGGCCGGCCGTCTCTCTCCCTCCAGCCCGCGGCTCAGTGCTCGGGTGATTGCCGGGCGCACCGGCGCGACGAGGGGGACGAGACAGAGCTCCGTCACCCATGGATGTATAACGCCGTCACCCCACGCGTCCGCCGCCAAGATCCCCCAGTGGATGGGAGCGTGCGGGCGCCTACGCCGGCCCTCGCGAGCGCAGTGGTGCGCGGTCAGCGCGGAGACCTGAGTCCACCGGCAGCCGCGCCCACCGCGCAAGCGGGGGCACTCTCTTTACCTCTCACCCCCGCGGGTGAGAGCTGCTGTTTGGGGGGTGGCGGTGAGGGGTGCGGAGGTCCCCGGGCGGGTCCCGCACGTCGCGACCGGGCGTCCCGACCTGTCCCTCACAACACTCCCCCCTTTTTCCAAACTTTATGCGGCGATGATGCGGTGAAATCAAGCGAGCCCCGCATAATTCGCATATTCAGCGCGGACATATACAATATTAACCCCAGTAAAAGTGATTTTTCTGCACCAGACATTGAAATCCACGGAAGGTCTGTAAATCCGCGGACAGCCGTGAAATCCGCGAAAAATTCCGCGATCACGGAATCGCGGATTCCTGGAGGGTCTAGCTAGACTGTTGTTTCATTTCATTTTATTTGTACAAATGAAATTGTATTGTACGGTGGCCGACAAGGGTCAAACGCACTGCAACGGCCTAATGCGTCTCAGTTAAGGAAAACGGCTTCAAGTACAGAAACAATTCAAATTCACAAACTCAAAACGAGGTACAAAAAGAGGAACGTGGTGCAAATGAAAAAAAACGTGCTGCAAAAAACAAAGACAAATGCAGCATCATCAAACGCGCTGCAAATAGAGAAACGATGCAAAGCACAAAACAATATAAAACAAGAAACCATCTTCAAAAGAAAAACGCTTCATAACCGGTTACCAAACCTTCAGGGGGCGCTCTCAGCGTAACAATTCAATGGACAGACACCGGGATGTAGAGAGAGGCCCTTGTCGGCCACCGTAGTATTGTCTTGCGTGACACACTTTAAATTATAGGGTGACAAATGATTAGGAACATTTATTCCAGGAGAAGAGGGAATTTTCCTTCATTGGCATGCCAGTTCCATGTGACGCGCTTTGGTTGCGGACTTCTTGGTTGGTCCTGCTCTCATTGATAGCTAGCTCGTTCTTGTTTTCCTTAGCTAATGATGTTAATTATTATCACTTCACTCTCACTCTCATAGAAACTGTCCAAACAACCTCATTTCCAGTTTCACGACTGAAATGACGTCAGAAACAAGTTACTGCCAGAGCTAAAACTCGCAGCCACTTGGCTTCCAGCTACCAGGGTCCACAGCGTTGTAGCCAGACGTTGTACAGGACTGATATACCGTCACTGTAAAACAGATTTCCACTTGAAAGGATTCTGAAATGATCCGCTATGGCTCCCAGCTCCTACGCCCCAAACAGGACCCTTTGTGTCAGATGTTGTTTCAGTGCTAAAATCAGCGATAACCACTGCGTTAACGAACACTTGGTTAGCTCAGTTTCATCTTGAGACCCTATGAATGTCTTCATCTACAGAAGTCAACACAGTGCTAAGCACTTAGTAACAAAATTGATGACAGCTAGCTGTTCACTGCCCCGGCTACGGATCAGAAGTTCAAGCTCCTAATTATTAGGGGTGTAACAATATATCGTGCCACGAAATTTCGCGATACAAAAACGTCACAATACGTGTCGTGGAGGTGACAAAGTGTATCGCGATATTGGGTTATTAATATTAATCTATTGTGTTGACTAGAAACGCGCATCCGACCGCGACCGCGACCGCATCTCGACCTGCGGACCAAAATCTTACTCCGCTCAGAAGAAACTAGTCCCGTTTTGAGCTCTGCACTTTTACTAATGTAAGGCTGGTGTAGAGTTAAGCCTTACCTTATTAAATTAAACCTTTTTCGGGTCGTGAGTAGGATAAACACGGGGACAACTTCTGCTGTGCTCCAGTGTACTTTAATGTCCGCTCAACAGCGTAGGATTTTAGAACATCAACACAGCACCTAGTGCCGTACTGTGGCGTATCACTCTGCCCAATCTAAAACATATTAACAACTACAGATAAACTGACTAGTGTAATTATAGTCCCTGATTTACATCAGAATATAAAGAATATATTTATAAAATAATGAAATAACCTTCTTAACAAAAATAAATCTCCTCTTACACTTAAGGTGAGCATGAATCAATCTTTTTTATTATTTAAAATTGTATGTATTTATTTACTTTTATTTATTTATTTATTATTATAATTTTAGTTGTTAAATTAGAAAGAAAAAAGTCAAATCATACATGAGAGAAACTATTCAGTTTGTGGCAAAATATTTGTACTTGTATGAAACTGAAGATGCATAATGCAAACCTGACATTTACTTTTAGTTCAGTTTGTGGAAAATGGTTGGCCTGGCTTTCTCTTTAAAACTTAAACAGTTATAAAGCATTACAAACTGTAACAATAAGGCAAACGTACAGTATTGTTTTGTATTTTGTGTCTTTCAAATAAAAGACAATTTTTTCCAGTCATATGTTCCTCATTCAATGTTGTTAAAAATATACTGCTATAATATCGTATCGTTATCTTGACCTCAATATCGTGTATCGTACCGTATCGTGAGATTAGTGTATCGTTACACCCCTACTAATTATACATAAATTGTTTGCTCTTTATAATTTTGTCTGATGTGACAGAAAATAAATCAACCCCTGTACAGTTGTCATGGATACAAACTCCAGCTACCGAGACCAAAAGGGTCCTTTTAAAAAAAAAAAAACAGTTTATTATTGCATCAAAAGTTGATCAATGGACCTTGACTGGCGTTTGGAGCCAGCCCCTAGTGATCAGTTGAGGAACTTCCCTGTTGGCGTCAACTCTTAAAGGGGACCTATTATGGCATCTAATACCTATTTTAAACAGGCCTTGAATGTCTTAAAAACAAGCTTTTGATTGTTTTTGCTAAATAAATTAGAAATCCTGGCCGGCGGAGTTAGTTGTGGGCGTGGTTTCACGCATCGGAGGCCAACCGATGTAAATCACCTTTTGGTTACGTAACGACGGGAGCAGAATCTGAATGGCTCGTAGAAGTCACATCACACCGGACGGCTCATCCGGGCGGCTGTACAGACACTGCAGAATTTGGTTGCTTTCCTCCTTCTCTGAGTTGGCAGGCTGAGGGAAGACCACTTTATATATGTTAAAGCAAGAGAAAACGTGTTTTTCATAATAGGTCCCCTTGAAGTTAAAATGTCAGCCCTAGGATCGTCAGGGGCTCCTTTATAAACAGAGGGATCATTATGCCCCCATGTGCTCAGAGGTGGTATTGCTACATACAGTGGCTTTAAGGAATTGTGAATTATGTGAACCTCTATAATCCAGGTATACTGTCAATTAGAATTAGATCCTATGCTGTGTTGTTTTGTATTGTATTGTATTGTGTTGTGTTGTGTTGTGTTGTGTTGTGTTGTGGTTGTAGTGACTGTTGTTTGTGAAAGGTTGTCATGTGATTATGTTTGATGTGTTCATTGTTGTGGAACATCTTAATGTGACTGCATGTATGTTTTGCATTGTTTAAAATACAGTTATTGTGGTGGACTCCAGGAAGAATAGCTGTTGCTCTGGTCATTGCTGATGGAGATCCGAATAAATGAAATGAAATGTAAAGGAAACTATTCCAAACTGTGTATCAATTGCTCCCGAGTGTATCTGAATTGTGCAAAAATGAAAAGTAGAACAAATATTTTAACATGGAAATGCACTGAGCTGCTGGCTAAGACTCAGCAGCTCAACAAATAACCCGTTAAGTTCCTACAGTTTCGTAGACGTCAGGGAATATCGGCATGTTTCTGATTGATGAGAATAATGAAAATAAGGGGTGAAAATATCAGACAAATGCTTTTCTTCTTATTCATAAGAATGAATGTCTACAAAACAGCCTCTATAGTTGTTTTAACTTATGTGTTCAGTAACTCTGTTTATCCAGACAATGAACACGAAGCAGACGCCATGTTGGTGGTCTAAAAGGAAAAATCCCCTTCCCTTTCAACGTTGATCCAGTAGAGCTCCTTGAGTTAACGGAGTTTGATATGTTGTTTTATCCACACGTTGATGTTACAGATGCTGAGTGATTCCCCGGGTTTGTTTTCGCCTCCTTCTTAAAACTTCTTGTTGAAACATGAGGACAATTACCGTCGCTATGCTACATCTCCCCCTGTCAGTTATCGTCTAGGCATTTCACTGGGATGTAGCGTTAACACACACCTCTGCATTCAGTGTTCATCTCACCGTAAAGATACTGACACTCTACGTGATTCAGCTCTCTGCTGCCTATCGCCAGGCTCTGGGGTCCGTTCATGATGTCATTGTGAGAATGTCATGACTTCAGTGTCTTTGGGTTTAAGGTCAAGACTAGGCCCTCGCTTTGGCCTGAACAGCTCATACTTTTTTGGGAATGTCTTATAGGCCTAAAATGTCCAAACAAATTGACAAACGAGATAAAGTTGATAAGTCAAAACATGGCATATCGTGGTTTCACTCGGTCTGTAGCGAAACAACAGCCAAAGTAACGTTTCTTTTTGATTCTTTTTGTTCATTACCATTTATCAATCCATCTCATCTTTGTGCGGATGAGTCGGTCCACATCGGATTAGTCCAACCAAATTGGATTAGTCGGTCCACATCAGTCGGTCTACATCGGTGGGCCCAATCAGATGACTCGGTCCACATCAGATGAGTTGGTCCACATCGTTGAGTTGGTCCACATCGTTGAGTTGGTCCACTTCGTTGAGTTGGTCCACTTCGTTGAGTTGGTCCACATCGTTGAGTTCGTCCACATCGTTGAGTTGGTCCACTTCGTTGAGTTGGTCCACTTCGTTGAGTTGGTCCACATCGTTGAGTTGGTCCACATCAGATGAGTTGGTCCACATCGTTGAGTTGGTCCACATCAGATGATTCGGTCCACATTGTTGAGTTGGTCCACATCGGATGAGTCGGTCCACATCGGATGAGTCGGTCCACATCGGATGAGTTGGTCCACATCAGATGAGTTGGTCCACATTGTTGAGTTGGTCCACATCAGATGAGTCGGTCCACATCGGATGAGTCGGTCCACATCAGATGAGTTGGTCCACATCGTTGAGTTGGTCCACATCAGATGAGTTGGTCCACATCGTTGAGTTCGTCCACATCGTTGAGTTCGTCCACATCGTTGAGTTGGTCCACTTCGTTGAGTTGGTCCACATCAGATGAGTCGGTCCACATCGGATGAGTTGGTCCACATTGTTGAGTTGGTCCACATCAGATGAGTCGGTCCACATCAGATGAGTTGGTCCACATTGTTGAGTTGGTCCACATCAGATGAGTCGGTCCACATTGTTGAGTTGGTCCACATCAGATGAGTCGGTCCACATCAGATGAGTTGGTCCACATCGTTGAGTTGGTCCACATTGTTGAGTTGGTCCACATCGGATGAGTCGGTCCACATCAGATGAGTTGGTCCACATTGTTGAGTTGGTCCACATCAGATGAGTCGGTCCACATCGGATGAGTCGGTCCACATCAGATGAGTTGGTCCACATCAGATGAGTCGGTCCACATCAGATGAGTTGGTCCACATCGTTGAGTTGGTCCACATCAGATGAGTTGGTCCACATCGTTGAGTTCGTCCACATCGTTGAGTTCGTCCACATCGTTGAGTTGGTCCACTTCGTTGAGTTGGTCCACATCAGATGAGTCGGTCCACATCAGATGAGTTGGTCCACATTGTTGAGTTGGTCCACATCAGATGAGTCGGTCCACATTGTTGAGTTGGTCCACATCAGATGAGTCGGTCCACATCAGATGAGTTGGTCCACATCAGATGAGTTGGTCCACATCGTTGAGTTCGTCCACATCGTTGAGTTGGTCCACATTGTTGAGTTGGTCCACATCAGATGAGTTGGTCCACATCGTTGAGTTGGTCCACATCAGATGAGTTGGTCCACATCGTTGAGTTCGTCCACATCGTTGAATTGGTCCACTTCGTTGAGTTGGTCCACTTCGTTGAGTTGGTCCACATCAGATGAGTCGGCCCACATCGGATGAGTCGGTCCACATCAGATGAGTTGGTCCACATTGTTGAGTTGGTCCACATCAGATGAGTCGGTCCACATCGGATGAGTCGGTCCACATCAGATGAGTTGGTCCACATCAGATGAGTCGGTCCACATCAGATGAGTTGGTCCACATCGTTGAGTCGGCCCAGATCGTTGAGTTGGTCCACATCGTTGAGTCGGTCCACATCGTTTAGTCGGTCCACATCGTTGAGTTGGTCCACATCGGATGAGTTGGTCCACATCAGATGAGTTGGTCCACATCGTTGAGTTGGTCCACATCGTTGAGTTGGTCCACATCAGATGAGTCGGTCCACATCAGTCGATCCACGTCACACTGCCAGTCCGGTTTTAAGGAGACCGTGAAGAGAGCGCAGGTTAGTGTCTGAACCTGAACACCACGTCTGTAACCGGAGGATGTCAGATGGATGTGAGCCGGCTGCAGCGCCACAGTTCTCATGTAGATACCTGATAAAGAGGTGTGGGCCGGTCCTCCAGGACAACAAAGGAGCCACAGGAGTCAAAGTAACGTTTCTTTTCGATTCTTTTTGGTCATTACCGTTTATCAATCCATCTAATCTTTGTGTGATTTGTGGTTGTGATAAACACAAGAGGATGAGTCGGTCCAAATTGGATTAGTCGGTTCACATCAGTCGGTCTACATCGGTGGGCCCAATCAGATGAGTCAGTCCACATCGGAATAATCGGTCCACAACGGATGAATCGGTCCACATTGGATTAGTTGGTCCACATCGGTCGGTCTATATCGGATGAGTCAGTCCACATTGGATTAATTGGTCCACATTGGATTAGTTGGTCCACATCACTCGGTCCACATCAGTTGAGTTGGTCCACATCAGATAAGTCAGTCAACATCGGATTTGTCGGTCCAGATCGGATTTGTCGGTCCACATCGGTCGGTCCACAACAGATAAATCGGTCCACATCAGATTAGACGGTCCACATTAGCTGGTCCTCATCACACTGCCAGTCAGGTTTTAAGGAGACCGTGAAGAGAGGGCAAGTTAGTGTCTGAACCTGAACACCACGTCTGTAACCAGAGGCAGATGGATGTCAGCCGGCTGCAGCGCCACGGTTCTCATGCAGATACCTGATAAAGAGGTGTGGGCCGGTCCTCCAGGACAACAAAGGAGCCACAGCAGCCTCGTTTTGATAACGCTGGAATGTCTGCGCGTGGGTGTGTCCTCGGGATCCGCCGTGCACTCAGCTTCGGGAAGTGCTCTGGGAGATTGTTGCTGGGCATTATCTACCCGAGCAGCATAAAACATGACATGTACGCAGATGAGATGAGCTGGCTCCGTGAGGATGAAGGACGTTGACGCGGAAACAAAAGCCAATGTCAAGAAGGAGAAGAAGTTTAACGCAGCGGTGCATTATTTATGAAGCGTGCACTATGAGATATCATTTACATGAGCAGGAGACGAGCCAGAAGGCCGGGTTGGTTTTCAGGACTGTTCTGTAGCGGGGTTCCCTGATTGACCGTGATGTCCTGATGCGCATGGGTGCAGCAATGCAGCTGCTTCTCAGTAAAATGCAACCCCCTCGGATGGCAGATAAATTTACTTCTGACGTTGCGTCTCATGTTTCGCCTCTTTCATTCCTGTCACACACACCTGAACACTGACTCAACGCTTTCTGGCAGCAACAATTCCCATTTCTACACACGTCACAATAACTGGAGCTGGTCCACTCATGCAACGCCTAGTACCGCGTCAATAATGGACACTTGCAGTTTTGAGGAAGGAAAGTAACATTTTCACCTCGTCATCCCAACATCTGCTTCAAACCGCCACATAATAAAAGTTGATGTCTCGCTCCAGTTTCGTCTTCATGTCCTCTTACACTACAATCAATTTCAGAAACGCAGGTTGGTGGAAAAAAGACTATCAAGACTTTCAATGTCACTGAATTTTTTTAGGATCATGAGCTTTGATGTGACGCCAGCGGGGGCAGGGGGAGTTTAATTGGTTGCCCTCCAACTTGAAGCTCGCCAGATTGATCCCATCACGGGCTGCGGCGTCCTTGGGCAGGACACGAAAGCCACGTTAGACACTTTCTCTCAGCCACTTAGTTTTCATGAGCCAGAGATCGGTAGGAGAATATATAATACCATTTATGCAGGTCTGCCTGTTCCAAGCCTCGATAAACAGATAATCAGGTCGGGCCTTCAAAATAAAAGCATCTGTGCCAAAATCAACATGCGGAACACTGTGGAAAACTGGAAGAAGGGGATTTGGTTTCAAATCAGAGCGCTCACAGATCACTCCTGACAGCACAATCAAAGCTATACGTCAAATAATGTAGCTTCCAATAATAATAAAGATGGATTTCTTTGCCTAACACTTCACTCATTCATGGAGGTTTGTAAAACCAACATTCAGAATGTTATTAGAAGTTCAGGGAACCAGCTGAAATTGTGAAAATGACATAATTTGATTTAGGATTTCAGTTGGTTCCAGCAGAAGCAGTTTCTTCAGCATCTTTTGGTTTTCGTCCCAGAAAACCACAGTGGAATCCAGAGGAATCGGAATAATTATCCACAATAAAGAGGAAAAGACTGAGGATGGCTGTATCGAGTAGATTAATGTCACTCAAAGACCTATTCATCACTCAGCTGCTTTTACATGATGCACAAATTGCCCTTTCCTTGTTGCATCCCATGCCAAGATGAACGTTTCCCTTTGAACTCTGTCCAATGTTGCCCTTCTTCAACCTGTGGACATCGCTCAGAAGACAACTTTTTAAGCAAATAAATTAAATAAAAAAACTCAGGGACAGAAAAAGAGGCTGGGCTCAGATATCGAAGTCCGTCCTGGCGCTGTCAACCTTTTATTATTGATATTATTACAAATATGTGAACGATTTAAATAATTCAATTAATGTTCAGAAGAAGCTGAAAGTCATTCAACATGGTTCTTTTTTCTGCCACTAGAAGGCAGCTGACCAGACTGGAAACCGTATCGTCCGCCTATTTCAGCGAACACTAGCATACAATTACACACCCAGCAAGAACATTTTGTCCCTAAAACATCTTGTTTCATGCAGTAATTGCTGTAAAGATTTAATATGCACTAATTATTGTTTACTTTAATCAGAAACAAAGATTTTGTCTGCAAATTAAAGCACCGATTCCTGTCCAAGACCAGCACATGAAAAGCATCAGTCAGAATAGGAACAACTTACAAGTGGAGATGTTTTTGCATCTCGCTACAGTTCCTGTCCCAAAGCAATCATTACTGCTACAAAACGACGCTCGCTCCGACGTGAGGGCCAATGAAAACGGAGTGTGCTTCAAGGCCACAGAGTCTGGCTTGTGTGGACCGGCTCCAGGTTTTAATCACACATTAGGTCATTAGTTGATTTTGGAGTTCGTTTGTCAGCTTTATGCTTCCCCGTCACGAGAACCGCACGCTAAAAGAAGCATTTGAATGCTTGTTTTTTATTTTTTCCTTTCACAAAAAGCACCTACTAACTACCGTGTATCTTCCAGGAGACAAGTTTGATGTACTTAACTCAGCTGAAACCTGCTTGAACAAATTTCTGCAAATATCCTCTCAAGCAACTGTGCACAAGCGAAGCCTGTCATTTTCCCAGGAATAGAAGGATAGTTACAATTACAGCTTTTGAGGAGTGGAAATTTACGCACTGTCTCCTCTTAAAAAGGATCTCAAACGAAACAGCCATATGGTTGCATTTACAGACTTAAACTCGGAAAGTTTAAAGATATAGGGGGGAATTTATGATGATATACGACATGATGGAATCTGTCTTATTTTGTGATACACAGTTCTGTTTGCTCAGGAACCCAAAGTAAACAGGACCTGCTTGCCATCAAATGCAGCACCAAAAAGCTTGATGATGGTTCTGTGTTGGACCGGCAGAATGGCCGGAGGTTTAAGAGAGCATCTTGGAGAGCCCGTCGGAGGGAAAGATGGGCAGAGCTTCACCAATATGTGAAGAAATGTATCGAAAAATTGTGAAATAGTTTCAGAAACCACTGACAGGCTCAGAAACCCCTTTCTAAGAAGTTGTTCTACCACCCACAATTACTGGCGACCACACAAAAAGCAAAAAAAACACCCCAAAAAACCCATTTGGACGGAATGCAGAAACACCACCACCTTGTCAATTCAATTCAATTCAATGCAATCTTATTTATATAGCGTCTAATACAACAGATGTTGTCTCTAGACGCTTTCCAGAGACCCAGAACATGAACATAAACCCCCGAGCAATTATTACATAAACAATGGCAGGTAAAAGTTTTAGTTTCTCTGCACCCTCTGCATGGAATAACCTACAATTGAACTGAAAATGTCTGAACTTGTTTCATTTGAAGCCTTTCGCTCACTTCTTAAAAACCGACAATGAAAATCCTCTCGGCAGTGCCTGTGTTTTTAAACTACATGTGCCCGTGTTCTTAAATTTTAAATTATTTCTGAAGTTGTTTTTTACATATTATTGAATTCACCACTATTGCACTTTATTTGCTAAACAGTTTGCACTCTCATTTTAATGTTTATTATGTGATTGCTGTTATTTGTGTGTGGACGTGTGCTGCTCCTTCCTTGGCCAGGTCACCCTTGGAAAAGAGGTCTTGACCTCAATGGGTCTTTTTTATCTAGTTAAATAAAGGTGAAATAAAAAATAAAATAAAAAAAACTTGTCTGGGACAAAGACCATGTAAAATGGGCCGAGGGACAGGCAGGGGTGGATTGGCCATACGGACCACCGGGTGTTTTCCTGGTGGTAGCTAATGGGCCGGCAGTGGCTGACCTTTTTTTTTTGTATGTAAAGAGATGCCCAGTAGTCCCGCCCACGCCAATCACCTTTAATGATGAGCTAATGACACGTCTTTAGCAATCTGTGAGAGAGAAGAGAAAGCAAAAATGGAGAAAAGTAACAAAAAGGCGGTGCAGAAAAAAAGAGGGAAAACAAACAAAAAAAAAAAAAACTCTCGCAGCTGACGCTGAAATGAGCAGAACTATAACAAACATGTTTGCGACCCGGGGGTTCTGGTTCTGGGCCAGTGCTGGTGCTGGTTCACAACTTGAACCAGCTGAGAATCGGTTTGTTGTTGTTTTTTTGCTCGGGGTGCTTAGGGGAGCTACGTCATTACGTCACTGTAAACGTCAGTTATGTGGCTGCGTTTGCATTGGCGCAAAAGTTTAAGCAACAACAAGGTATTTGCTCTGAACCACATCGATAAAAGACAGGTTGTCTCCTCCTCAGACCACTGCTGCTTGGCTGTATTCATATTAATTCGTTTTTTATTTGAAAATCTCGTCGTCTCGCAGTCTTGCTATTGCTGTTGGTCTTCGCCACCTCTGCTGACGTCAGAGCTGGTGATAGCAGGTGTCTGTGCAGCTAACATGTGGTGGATAAACACTTGGTGCGTCCGAAATGCCATACTAAACAGTATATACTCAAAAAGGTATATTTAGGCCACGTTTACACATAGCCGGGTATTTACAAAAACAGATATTTCCCCCTCTACGTTTTGAAAAATATCCTTGTTTACACGAACCCGCATGAATACCCTGTTAAAGGTGCTATGAGCAGCCAAACCTGCAGGGGGCAGTGTAACGAGAAGCATAAAGTCATGCTAGCCAATCAGAATCCTGGAAAAAAACATCAACAAATGACACGTGTGAAGCCTGAATAATATGGTTCCGCGTTAAATCGACGGCGTAGCCTACGTAAGGTGCGTGTCGCTGCGTACCCTACACCGTAGGCTCTGCGTTGGTGTAACGCGGAACCATAAATCAGCTTTGACTGCCAGTTACTTCCAAGACGGAACAAGTCTTTCGTTTGGAGTGACAGAGAAGTGGAGTTACGTTTAAGTGTGACTTTATAATATAAAACAGGTAAAATACAAGAAAATATTGACGGTGGCAAAACAAATTGTAAACACAGGTCGCACAAATGATGCTGGTGACCTTTCTGTTTCATAATGTGACGTTCTGAAGCCTAAATCTCCGTTTCCCTCTGTTTACAAGCAAACGTGAAAACGGAGTTTTTGAAAATCTCCACTTTGGCCGGAGTTTTCAGAAATTATCGTTTTTGGTGACTTTGAGCTTCGTTTTCGTGTAAACGAACGGCCAAAACGCATAAAAACGCGACCGTTCTTGCTACGTCGTTGGGAGGGGAAGTTGTTACCATGGTAACAACTCCTGTAAACAGCAGCAGTAGCAGCGCACCGCTCCGCTCTTTCCAGTTTATCCTGGCCGAAACAAGATGACATTGCTCCTGCGCTGTGTGGTTTTATTCTTAGCTCTTCAACTTCTAACGAGAAACAGAAGAATATTATAATAATGTGATAAATGATTAACTCATCTGGTTAATATCTTATGGAAACCGAAGCGAAATCACACCTAATTATACTCACATTTGAATTGTAGCGTGATGGCGGTGGTGCTGCTGCTGCAGCTTTGCTTGGTACCAGTAATGTTATCCTCCATTTTTGTTGGTTGTTGCTAAGTATCTGCGTAGCACTTAGCAAACAAACACAGCTGCATTGCATTGTGGGAAGTTTCTGCTTAGCTAGTGTCCATCAATCCACACTAATACATTTCTCCGGAATGAGTATGGATAGAGCATACTATTGTGTAGGTACTAATATTTCGGATGCACTAAATACTGTTTTTGTTACTTTTGTTACTAATTTCGGACACAGCTACTCACTAAATGTTCAGAAACTTTGTCTATGAACCTTACTTGACATAATAGATAGCGTGTGGTGTAAATGTAGTGATTTACTATCCTGATTAATTAACCACTGTTTTATACCAGCGGTCAAGCCAGCCGTCATTCGTACTTACGTGGTCAAATCAGCCGCTCCTAAATTTCATGTGCGCTCCTATTTCAGTCTTTACGGCAAATGAATGAATGCAGCTCAAAAACAGAAAGATATGAAGTACTGAGTTTGAGGTAATGCAGATATAATTTATATATACATATATTTCTTTCATTACCTTGATTACACCCATAGATGGATACTTTATTTCCATCTTACTTTATTGGGTAACTTATATTGATACCCAAAGGGAAATTCAAGGTCTCAGTAACATACAGACATCACGATTCAAAGTGCAAGATTTAAGATTCAAGAGGGGTTTATTGTAATTCCAGCCATATACCCAGCACACAGTGCAATGAGATAACGTTCCCCGAGAAGTGTCAGTGTAAACAAACGTGAATAACATAGGACAGAATGGGACAACATTAACAATCCAACAAAAATAAACCAAATGCTACATTACCACATACAACATGCACTTACAGCAAAAAAGTAATACAGTATAGGAATATAAATAATAAAAAAACAGCTGAACAATAAGGACAGTAAAATATAAAAATATAAATAAAAAACATTGAAATACTTAATATATTTAATAAAACTAAATCAAATATCCACATGTGCTTATGGATGATTATAAAACAATGAGGCGCTTGCAGTGACGGAACAGAGACTGAGCCTGTGATTCTGTGTGGATTATAAAAGTACAGTGGATGTGTTTGAAATTGAGCAGACCTATAGTGAAAAGTAAAATGTTTGAAGTTCGGATCTTAATATTTCCACTTTTGTACAGTTAAATTGTTTGAAATTCAGTATGCTCGTAGTGATTGTAATTGTGAAGAGAGGTATGTGAGGTATTAGGTGAAATTATGGAAGAATTCATTTGTACGGTCTCTGCAACACAGAAGCTAAAGTAAAAAAAAGAAAAAATTGTTTCATACTTTTCTTTTATAGTATATATATATATAGTTTATAGTGTGTAAATATTACTGTGGAAGTATGGGTGTAATCAAGGTAATGAAAGAAATATATGCAAAAGAATATATGCATTATCTCAAACTCAGTACTTCAAATCTTTCTGTTTTTGAGCCACATTCATTCATTTGCAGTAAAGACTGAAATAGAAGCGCACATGAAATTCAGGAGCGGCTGATTTAACCACATAAGTACGAATGACGGCTGGCTGGACCGCAGTTATTTCATGGTGGTGTGGTTTGAGCAGGCAGATCTGCTTTTTCACAATGTTTATAATTACAAATCAGGTCACCAGTTAGGCTATTTTAAGTATCATTTAGCGTTTATGGCTTTTCTTTTTTTGAACACTTATTTATGGAAATATTCAGATTACATTACTGACCCATTTCAGAATCAGAAAGAAGTTTATTGCCAACTAGTTTAACACACACAAGGAATTTGTTGTGGTGATTGGTGCAATACAAAAGAATATATAATATTAAAAGAAAAAAATGTACAACATGTTGGTTTTAAAGTGCCGGAGTAATGAGTCTGTACCAAGGTGACCTAGGATGTGTGTTAATGTGATGCATAAGGTCAGAAGTGTAGTTTTTACGTTAATGTAACGTAGAGTGGGGTGGTAGACGGGGGAGAGGGGGGTCCGGGGCCTTGTTGACGAGGCCAACTGCAGTCGGGGAGAAACTGTTTTTGTGGCGTGAGGTTTTGGTCCTGATGAACCGCAGTTTCCTGCCAGAGGGAAGAGTCTGAAACAGTTTGTGTCCGGGGTGGGAGGAGGACCTTCTCATTTTCTCATTCTCATTTTCACATTATAAAGTTCATAATTTTTATGGACAGGATTTCTAGGCGCAGCCAGGGGCCGGAGGGGATCCGGTTTGGGAACCTCAGGATTTCATCTCTGCTTTTTGCGGATGACGTTGTCCTGTTGGCTTCATCGGACCGGGACCTTCAGCATGTGCTGGGGGCGGTTTGAGGCCGAGTGCGACGCGGCAGGGATGAGAACCAGCACCTCCAAAACCGAGGTCATGGTTCTCCACCGGGAAAGGGTGGCATGCCTTCTCCGGGTGGGTGGAGAAGTCCTGCCTCAGGTGGAGGAGTTCAAGTATCTCGGGATCTTGTTCACGAGTGAGGGAACGATGGAGCGTGAGATTGACAGACCGATCAGTGCAGCGTCCGCAGTTATGCGGTCGATGTACCGGACCGTCGTGGTGAAAAAGGAGCTGAGTCGAAAGGCGAAGCTCTCGATTTACCGGTCAATCTATGCACCTACCCTCACCTATGGTCATGAACTTTGGGTAGTGACCGAAAGGACAAGATCGCGGATACAAGCGGCCGAGATGAGTTTCCTCCGCAGGGTGGCTGAACGCTCCCTTAGAGATAGGGTGAGGAGTTCGGTCACCCGGGAGGAGCTCGGAGTCGAGCCGCTGCTCCTTCACATTGAGAGAAGTCAGCTGAGGTGGCTTGGGCATCTGTATCGGATCCTCCTGGACGCCTCCCTAGGGAGGTGTTCCAGGCATGTCCCTCCTCCCTAGGGAGGTGTTCCAGGCATGTCCCTCCTCCCTAGGGAGGTGTTCCAGGCATGTCCCTCCTCCCTAGGGAGGTGTTCCAGGCATGTCCACCGGGAGGAGACCCCGGGGAAGACCCAGGACACGCTGGAGAGACTCTCGGCTGGCCTGGGACTGCCTCGGACTCCCCTCGGAAGAGCTGGAGGAAGTGTCTGGGTGAGGGAAGTCTGGGCATCTCTGCTGAGACTGCTGCCCCCGCAACCCGGTAACGGATAAGGGGCGGAAAATGGATGGATGGATGGACAGTTAACTAATGTACATCAACGGACAGTATCTGTGCACGGATTGTGTTAATTGTGTTGTGTTATTTGGGCCAGTCTGGACAAAAAAAGTCCAGGGCCAAATTTTTGTGTCATTCCAGGCCTGGGTGCAGGACATCTTGGCTGTGCTGAGAGATGACGCTGTGAGAGAAGCCCTGATCAAAAGACAGAGTCCAAGCGACGAGCAAGCTAAAGATGGGGTGAAAACCACGCTAGGGCGGCTGGACTGACTGTATCACCGACTTCTACTTGAAGCACTAGCCACTCTCCGAACCGGCTACCTCGATAGGGCAACTTTCAGAAAACGCTGTCCCAGCAGACTGCCAGTCTGTTCAGACTAGACTAGTCTTCGGGTCATTTTGCTGTTCACATTACATGATCGCCAACCCAGAGTCACACGTATCATGAACTCACAGCGACTGGTCTCAATGTTTTGTCAACAAAACATGTTGGAAAAATGAGGCACAAAATACACAATGATTATCGGAAAATGGTCTGAGTGAGGAAACAAGACTGCAATCGTGTGATTGTTGGGTCAGAAAAAAGATGGAAAAACAAAAAGAAATAGGACGGGGGTCAAGGAGTAGATTATCGACTGCAGTGACTAAAATATATTTTGTGGTGATGTATTTTCAATATTCAAATACCTATAAGTAAAATACTTTTACATAACTGTAAAATTGACGTAACTTCAACCCCTAAGACCACAGCTGCAAACAGACATGACAGAAACTCTTCATGTTTCCTTTTATGATGCAAGTCAAAATAACATCTAAATACAAAAAACTAATTAAAAAAGAATTATTTTTTTTAAACTAAATAAAAACTAAAATCAACAATGAAAAACTAATTGAAATGAAATAGAATTGCAGGTAAAATTACCTATGTTTTCATTTTTATTGCATGCCTTGTTTTCTTTTGTTGGTTTCCAGCTTAATTTTCTTATCAATTACTTTTTTCTTATTCTAATTACTTTTTTGTAAGATTTTTGTAGGGCATAGTTAGAAAGGTGTCATCAGGTGTCCCTGATGAAGTGGAAGAAGACATGAACAGTTTAGCTGCACAGGCACCGGCCCGTGACTGACAACAGTGACAGCGCCAATGATAAAAAACACAGCAAAGCGAAAGTAATAAGAGGAATAGACAGAAGATGTTGAAGGTGTGGGATTATTTACAGCCAAGCATTTCTGTTTAAACGTTTTGGTTCTGAGTGTGAAGTTGCACAGTTTAAAAGCAGTGTTTAAGAATATTTTTGATTTTTGATACTTAGAAAAAAATATACATTTTTTTTATGTTTCAAGAAATGTTAATATATAAATATGAATAATTTTATTTAATTTTATTGGAACATTTAACAAACAGTTTACTAGTTTGCATAATATGTAAATAAATGTAAATTATTCTCATAAAAGAAACAAATTGGTTGTTTTTAATCAAGTAATTCATCTTGTTCTCTATTGTATATTTATAATTGGGCTTTAATAAAGCAAAAGTAAGTTTTATCTGATTAATCGATGGAATATTTCACAGAATAATCGATCATCAAAATATTCTATAGCTGCAGCCCTAGATAGCAGCATTACTTCAAACCCTAAAACCACTGTTGCAGACATGGCTGTGGAGGCATGGTTGAAAGAGGGGCTTTAGTACTGTATTCCCTTGTAGTTTCCACCAAAACAAATCAGGTTAATGTGTCAGCTTCAGGAAACAGGCCTGATAAAGTCCATGTTTTCAGTGCAGCTTGTGTGTGTGGGGGGGGGGGGTGTCACTGATGGGGACCAGAAGTAGAGACACAACTTCTCCAAATGGGGGCGGCGTTGGACGGTCGCTTTTCCTTTTTTTTTTTTTAAACATCCACCCCCCTCAACCCCCCTGTCATAAAAGAAACCAATTGGTTGTTTTTAATGAAGTAATCCATCTTGTTTTCTATTGTATATTTATAATTGGGCTTTAATAAAGCAAAAGTAAGTTTTATTCGATTAATCGATGGAATATTTCATAGAATAATCGATCACCAAAATATTCTATAGCTGCAGCCCTAGATAGCAGCATAACTTCAAACCCTAAAACCTCTGTTGCAAACACGGCTGTGGAGGCATGGTTGAAAGAGGTGCTTTAGTACTGCGTTCCCTTGTAGTTTCCACCAAAACAAATCAGGTTAATGTGTCAGCTTCAGGAAACAGGCCTGATAAAGTCCGTGTTTTCAGTGCAGCTTGTGTGTGGGGGTGAATGTGTGGGGGGTGAATGTGTGGGGGTGAATGTGTGGGGGTGAAAGTGTGTTGGGGGGGGGGGGGGGGGGGTGTCACAGAAGTAGAGACACAACTTCTCCAAATGGGGGCGGCGTTGGACGGTCGCTTTTCCTTTTCTTTTCTTTTTTTTTTTTTTTACCATCCACCCCCCTCAACCATCATCTCCCCCTCCTTCATCCTCACTTGTTGGGATCAGCAATTCAGATTGGATGCAAATCCAGCAGGCTGGGCGTCATTGTGAGCGTGTGTGTGCGGGTGAGAGAGGGAGTGCGAGGAGATAAGTGCGGTTGAATTCCTGAAGAGAGAGAGAGAGAAAGAGAGAGAAATCAGTGCCTGTTCCTCCTCCTCCTCCTCCTCCCTCCCAGTTCTTCCTCCTGCTCTTCCAGCCGGCGGCGGCAGAGAGGGCTCTGAAGCCGGCCAGCAGATGCGCGCAGCGGGGCAGCAGGACGGAACACGACGCCGCTCGGGTTGAAGTTTTTTCTTAAAAGAGGATCCTCGTCTAAAAACATTTGCAGCATTTTTATTTTATTTTTTCCACCGCACCTCGAAAGAGTTTGGACTTCAAAACTAATTGCATTTGAGAGAAGTGAACTTGTTCTTTTTGCTTTGGTGGTCATGGGTTCCCGGCGCACAGTGCGGGCCGGCCGGGGAGCGCTGCTGGCCGGGCTGCTCCTGGCGCTCTGGCCGCTCTGCGGAGCCTCCTGCCCGGAGAGGAACCTGGAGGACCGGGAGGAGGAAGCCAACGTGGTGCTGACCGGCACCGTGGACGAGATCATTAACATGGACCCCGTGCACAACACATACTCCTGCAAGGTAAAGCACGCACAGACACCTGCCGACAAGGTGGAGGACTTTTAAAGCATGCATTATGGTTCCGCGTTAAATCGACGCAGAGCCATACGCCGTAGGGTACGGCGTAGGGTACGCGGTGACGCACGCCATACGTTGAAGGCTCTGCGTTGTTGTAACGCGGAACCATAAATCAGCCTTTATTAGGAGCCACATTATCACATTCACAGTTTAGTTCAGTTTATTTCGGTCATGAAGTGACCGAAAAAAGAAAGAAAGAAAGAATAAAAATAAGACAGACATCAAAATACCTTTTACAAAATTAAAAATAAAATGGAAGCGAATACACTGTTCAAAGAAAACATTACACAATAAAAAGTTTCCAATATACAAATAACATCCAGACCTAAAAAGGTGTAGCCTGAAGCAAAGCTTATTCATTGCCTACCCTCAAAAGCATTTTTTAAAGTAATGAGTGATAAGACTGCCAGTAAAACAAATTGCATTCATGGAGATAACAAAGATTCCTTGAACCTCGAGAAATCAGAAAGGAGGAAAAAAAAGGTGCAGTCTACATGTTTCCTTCATCCTTGAATAATCAAATCACCAATTAAATGAATAGACAAATCAACATAGCAAGCATCACCGCTCATTACTTTGATATAGAGAAATCATCCTTCTTTTCAACGTTTTTTAAAATAAGGTTAAGGTTCTACTTGATTTCAAATCCCTCTCCAACTTATTCCACTGTAGTGCATCTCAATTTGTCTCACATTACACCCATTTCCCCATGGTGACCATTGATTCCGGGGTTTAAAGTTCATTTTCATTCATCCCGAGTCCCCCGGGCTGTGGTTGCAGGGACAGTGACTGAATAAGAATAAAAAAACAACAACAAAAATGCAGCTTTTTGTTTGTTTTATTTAATTTCCACTTGCCAATTACATAGCTGCAGGGCAAGACTAACCGAGCATGTAATCATCTCAAACATGCTGCAGCAGGAAGCCGGTCCCTCGCCGGCCCCTGAGTGCTGGCTCTCACTGCACGATTAGTCAGAAACGTTGGAAATATGCAACTTGTCATCTCCCCGTGCCCGGGGGCAATTCTCATAGTATTGATTTATCCCGATACGCGATGATGAACTGCACAACTGGCTTCTTTAAGTTGGGGTTTTATTGACCGATCATACTATTGAGGATAAGCCTTGTCCTGTTTGATCAAAGTTTATATCTATTTTCAATATTTCAACGTCTTTATTAAGAAGTGAAAAGAAAATACAATGATTTCTAAGGAGATTGATTAATTTATTAGCTGATAAATTGATTATTAATTATTTATTATTTAAATAATCAGCCTCACTGGTGGACCTCAGTATATTGATAACATGTTAGATCAATTCAGCTGAAAGATCAGTTGGACAATTGATAGGTTAGTCGATTTATTATTGGCCGGCTTTTGGTAGACCGATTAATCAGTAAACCGATTGATTATCAGCCAATTGGATAATCGGTTGATAGATTTTTGGCCTTTTTTGAATAGAATTTGCTATCGGTTGAAGTCAGATCAATTGATCAGTACATGATATGTACAAAAAGAGAACCTGACTCCACAAGCCAAAGTCCATATTTAGCGAGACCCGCCCCTGAAACCAAGCACTCTTTTGCAGTGATTTTAATTAAGATTCCCTCTTATTTTGCTTTAAGAGATGTAGGTTCATGTGTTTATGGTCTCGTCATAAAGTGACTGCAAAAGACTTGGGCACCTCTGGTCTCGTTATTGTTTCCGGAGTTTCCACAACATCCACATTTATTTTCCAGAGTTCTTCATGTTTTTAGCAAAGCACTCTGGTCGTATACTGTATATGTGACCTTAAAAAACACCAAAGACTCCAAACGGCAATTCTCCTGCTCCTGTTTGTGCCACCTTTGCCTCCGACTGACAGACGTTACGTCACACCGGGAGGAAGAAAGCCCGCTCTGATCCACGACTGTGTGCACTCTCCAGCCAGGAAGCACCCTTCCTCCGTCCTCCGTCCTCCGTCCCCGGCCCCGGCCGTCTATTGTGAACCTCACTTCTGCCCCACGGCGGACCTGCGGCGGGCCGCACTATATAATCTGTGAAAAATAAACAAGTTGTGTTTGGTCAGCTCCCTACGTGCTTTTCTCCCCCCCCCCCCCCCCCCCCCCTCTTCTGTGCCTGCTCGCTTCCCGTCTCCCGGTGAATGAATGGGGCAGATTACAGGCATGCAGCTCTCTTTCTAGAAACAAAAAACCACCGAACGCTGAATCGAGGCAAGGGAGCTAATATGTAACAGGAGGAGCGAGCTTTCCCATGACTGTGCACAAAGTTGCCTTCGCTGAACCCTCTGCCGCGCCGTGCACGTTCACGCACGCTGTATCGCTGAGAATTTCAGCAGTTTTTACACAAAGCCTCTTATCTGGCGCCACAGGATGAACCTAACCAGTAACTCTGCAGGAAGCGTTGATTTAGATCCAAAAGAAGCTAAAAAGTCTGCAAAAAAGGCATCTTTTTTATGTTAATTTCACGCTGATACTTCTTTGTTGTCGTCCTCTAAAGGTCAGAGTGTGGCGCTACTTGAAGGGGAAGACGAACGTCAACCGTGAAATCCTCCTGGACGGCGGCAACAAGGTGATGATCGGAGGCTTCGGCAACCCCAAGATCTGCGACAACCAGGTCGCCACCGGCGACACTCGCATATTTTTCCTCAACCCCGCCTCGGAGGCCATGGGGCCGGAGCACAAGAACGAGCTGATGCTCAACTCCAGCCTGATGAGGATTACCCTGCGCAACCTGGAAGACGTGGAGCACTGCGTGGAAGGTGAGCGGCCGAGTCCGGGTCGTCCGGGGCGATCGGTTCTGCAAGTTACAAGTCTATCTCTCATGTCTGAAAAGCAGACCTCAGAGTTTGCTCTTGAAGTCGTCTTGTACTTTCCCCGCCGGCTCCTCGCGTGCTTCATCAGGCTGTACACGCAGGACCCACGTCCTCGCCGGCGTTTATACTCGTCCGTTGTTGTTCTGCTGCTCTGTAATTACGCTGGGTGTTGTCGCTGCATGTCTTCTTCTTCCTGCAGCAGCGTGGCGGCTTGCAGCGCTGCGGTTCCTTCACGTGCTGCTCAGACGCAGCGACAGAGCTAATGAAGAACTCATCTTCTGAGTGTTGTCGCTCATGAATGCAGCACATGTAGCAGAGAGAGCTGCAGGGCTGCTGAGTGGGCCACCATCCGCTCGGAGGGTCTTAGGGTTCTCCGTCAGGGTGGATGCATGTCAGCAGTTTGATGTAGGAGCATAAATTGTGCTTTACATTTAGCAATGTTTGACACCCGGCCTTTACATATAAAAGAACAACGCTGTTGTCAACCTAAGGCCAACGCTACATGGCTGTAAAGTTGCTTTCGTCAATGAAAATTCTGACTAAATATCGTCGTGTACGAACTTTTGCCACTTGAGACAGACGAGACACAATGAAAATGCTGGTCATGTGACGATAACCAAAACTAAATATATAATGCAATATCGTAGACGAATAAAAACAAGACTAAAATGTAGATTACAAAATAAAAACTCTGCTAAAATGTATCTTCAAAAACGAGACGAGACGAAATGTTCTACCAAAGATCCTTAATGTCCATGTTTTCAGTAGTTTCTCTGGTTTAATGTCCATGTTTTCAGTAGTTTCCTCTGGTTTAATGTCCATGTTTTCAGTAGTTTCTCTGGTTTAATGTCCATGTTTTCAGTAGTTTCTCTGGTTTAGTTCTGCTGGGTGACGTTAGTCCTCAATCCCAGTCGCTGCAGCGGGGAATCAGATCCAGAAGATGCAGCTGCAGAGTTAGAGGCTGATGCCGTTAACGCAGAGCTCTAGGTTCACGTCAACTAAAAACAAAGTTACATAGAGAAACCCAGGGATCTGCTCTGGGGCTGGAGAAGAAGAAGAACCATCTTTGGATACACTTTCCTACATAGACGTGGAAAAGAAAACCGACTGTGTCGTCGAAAAAGAAAAAGACGGGGAGAAATGCGGAAAAATAAATATGTTGTAAACTCAAATTAGAGTCTTCTGTATCTGGAATGAATGTATTCTTGAGTCTATAAGGTAACAATAATATAATAATTAGACTAAAATGCTCAGACTTTTAGTCGACTGAAACTTGACACGACTAAAAGGAGAAGGAACGTGACTAAAACTAATAAAAACTAAAATGATAGCTTGACCCAAAGACTAGACTGAAACTAAAATTGAAACAGGCTGACAAAACCAACACTACATGGCTGTCAATGAAATGTAAAGCAGGAAGTTGTGAGGCAGTAGTGGGCGTCTTCCTCTGGGGGTCCGTCTGCAAAAGTTAAGTGTTATTAGTCGGGGCAGATATCCTTAATTCCAGCAGAATCTGTGTTTGCTGGGGTTAAAACTGGAACTAACGCTAAGTAACGCTGGTAATCTGAGACTGGCCATATATCAGCAGGAGGATCGGTTCCTCGGAGCGAGATAAACCGCGTCATTTGGGATGATTTATTTCATTTTATTTTGTCACGGCTGCGGCCTCCCCGAGCCTTGAAGCTTGAAGGTGTGACTGATAAACAACAGTGGCTGAGAAGTGATTTCCAGACCTTTGCACCTCGTGACTGGGCGGTTTTATCGAGTCAGAACTGAAACTCTGACTTAAACATTTACAAACACAAGTTAACTTCCCGTGCAAACAGAAACAGCAGGGTGTTTTGGTTAAAAGCACAAAGCTGGACAGAAAGCAGACGTCAGTCTCTGAATAACTCAGACAGTTTATTCTCTCTCTGCATCCTTAAGTTAATCGCTGTTATCCCTTTCGGCTCCTTTTTTTTATTTTGGTTGAGTGGTAATTTGTCGGGCTCTTATAAGACGAACCTCTCGGCCGTGACTAATAAATCTCAGCAAATACCGTGACTGTGAAAGTAAAGCAGCCTGTGGCGCATCCGGTGCCGACGAGAGGGCGATCCTCAAACCGCGCAGAGCCCGAATCGCCCTGCGGAAAAAGCTTCCCAGGGCAGACACCACCGTTTCCGAAGCCGTGGGGTTTAGGCTCCTGGTCCCCCCCCCACCTCCCACCTCCACCCCCCAGGATGTTCCAGTGGACGGAGCTTGTTTGCAGTGTTAAGTTGCTTCTGGCAAACACACAAAAACTCCCTCTGTTTGTCTGTCCAGGCACGAAACACGGCTCCGCTAACCTTTTCTCTCGGCCCTCTTTTCTTCCCCCCCCCCCCGGGACTCCCGCTGGCGAGAGGGGAGCTCCGAGCCTCGGACCAACCGTCGAGAATCTTTGTATCTGAAGAGGGTTCGCTTGCATAACCCGGCCATCCCCCTATGGCGCCGCAGTTTAAGCAACACGTTTTTAGAAAAAGGAGGAAATGCGCTCGAGGACTCGTCAGACACAAGTGCTGTGAAAAGGTTCTTGATGAGCTGACAAATAAATTCAACCCCAGGTCCAGAAAGATGCAACACCCCGCCCCCCCCCCCCACTCCTCCCCGAACAAAGATGGGAGCTTATGTTCCTCTGAAACCGGTATCCACCTCTCAGCGCTGCCGCTTCCTCTCTCGACGTGGCACTAATGCACCCTCATGTCCTCGGAGATGCAGGCTTTTACCCCCGAGTGCTGATAACATGCCGGCCTCTCCTCTTCAGTCTGGAGGACGCCGTATCCATGGTTACCAAAAAATGAAATTCAGACTGGGAATAATTTTACTCGGAGGGAACAGTTTTGTCTCTTAAATGAGATTTGGCCCCCGAGGGGGGGAAAGGCGACGTCTCGGGATCGCGTGCACGGAGACGGCGGTTTCTGCAGGCATTTTCTCGAGGCCACGCGACAGAGGCGTGTCTTTTTCAGCGCACCAGATCACAGGCATCCAGTATTGATTATTAGACTTTCCTCATGCACACAGGTTAGCTCGTACCGCAGGTGGGGAGAAACTCCTGTTGCCAGTGAATGAATGAATGCAAGAGATCTATAGTGAATACATTATAGTTTCTGTTTTTTTAAATTCTCTTTTTATTTAGAACAGCAGTATTCCATCTTACACGTTTTTACATTCAATCTTTAACTTAAATGATTTTGTCTCTACTGTCCTCCAGGCATTTTTTAATGAACAGTAATCAGAAACAATAACAGAAAAAAAAACATGTTTATAATCATTACATCACATAAAAAATAGTTCACATGAAATCAGATGTGATTGGTTTCACATACTCAGTCCATTTGGACCAGATCTTATAAAAGTTTTCTTTCTCAACCTTGAGGGAGGAAGAGATCTTCTCCATAACATAGATCTCGTAGATGATCCCAATCCAGTCGTCTTTTAACCATTTCCTTGTAACACATTTCTTACTGGCTGCCAAGAGTATGCTCAGCAGTTTTTTGTCTTTTACATTCCATGTTTCGAACATTATGTCTCCCAAAAATAACGTTTCACAGTTCAATGGCATGGTCACATTAAATATATTTTCCACATGCATCTGTATCTCCTTCCAAAATAGTTTTTATTTACATTTGAGCCTAATTTCTTTCCTTTTTTTTTTTTTAATTTGAGTCTTAGTATGCAGTATACGAGATGGTGAAACCGTCATTTTCCTCCCAGGGAGGGGGTTTGACCCCCAGTGATGAAGCTGGGAAGTGTTCATCCCGGGTAGAACGAGCCTTTTGGACTTCTTTCAAGTGAAGGGAGTTTTTAATTAAGCGAGTCGAGTCAGGTCCCATCCGCTCCACGCAAACCCGCCAGCCCCGGAGAAACTGTGGGACGTGGGACAAGACTCTACCTGCCGCGGCACTCGCACGCCCCCCCCCCTCCTGTTCCCTCCTCATTCTTGACATTTTCGATAGCTGGGATAGACTCAGGAATGCCTGGCAGAGTGCTAACTGGGGTGGTGGGGGGGGGGGGTGCATTGTCTGAGGTGGAAGAAAAAAGGCCTTGTGTGAGCTCCTTGCCATCGAGAGCCCTGAGAGAGAGAGGGGGGGGGGCAAGAACGGGCACCAGGGAAACTAAGATGAGTGATGTGGAGTCTCGGAGGAGCGGAGGGTTTTTGCGAGGTACATGTGAGGACACGGACGGAGAGGCGTGTTTGTCGAGGTCTGGACAGAGTTATTATCGTTCACGAAAACTAACGAAATAACGAAAACTAAAATTGAAAAAACAATTTTGTTAACTGAACTAAATAAAAAAGAAAATTAAAAGACAAAAATGATAACTAACTGAAACTATATTGCGTGTTTAGAAAACTAACTAAAACGAACTGAAATTATAGATATAATTTCCTCCGTTTTCCTCCCTGTCAATATAAGACTCTTAGGGCCCGATTTACTAAGATCCTAAATAAAGAGTACTAAATTGCGTGTGCACTGAAAAAGTTTGCACGTGCTGTTGTTGTGTGTTTTGCGGGTGATCAACTAAGAATGCTTGCGCAGTTGATAACAGGTGCAAACCGCTGTATTTAAATGAGGTGTTGCGTGTCTTACGGTTTGCGCCATGGAGAGTCTGGATGGAAAGCAGGATAGTAGCAAGCGCAAAATGAAATTTGACGAGTTGGAGTTAGAGATATTAGGGGACGAGGCAAATAAACACATTCATGAACTACAGCAAAGACATTTAAACATTACCAAAAGAAACGCAATATCGGAGAAAACCTGCGATAGAATAAATGCAGTTGGTAAGACAAAAAGAACGGCAGATGAGGTTAAAAGAAGGTGGCAAGATATAAGGCAAAGAACTAAAGAAAAAGTGGCCTTTAATAAAACTTGTGCAACCATTTTTAAAATAGCATGCAGCAGAATAAAGACTCTCTCTCTGCGTATTCTTTGATTTTGGGGATGTCACCTCCTTGCCACAATAACAGCAGCAGCAGATTAGCACCTTCCTTTCGAACGTATTAAATACAGACGCAATCACAATCCCCGCAATTACTTTCAGGCTTGGTAAATCTCATTGCGTGTGGTAAATGAACTTATTTGCATTTTCCCCTCGCAGTATTTAGCGCTTTCTGGCGGGTACGCCCCATATTGATTATTCATCAGGGCAAAAGTACTAAATGAACAGCGTGTGCTATTTTGCTCATTTGAGAGACGCAGTCCTCTTTGCACGCTGTTAGTAGATCAGCTTGCACATTGGTTTGCGGGTGATGTCAAGTTTGCACACGTTTTTACGCACGCAAACCTTTAGTAAATCAGGCCCTAGGTATGATCAATTTATTCCGCTCTGGCCGTTTATCTCCAACTGGCAGCTACGGCACCTTAACGCCTCACGGTCCGTGACGTCAAAACTAAAACTAAAACTGATAAAAACTAAACTAAAACTAAGCATTTTTGAAAATATAAAAACTAGCAAACCCACACTAAAAACGAAATAAAACTAACTGAATTGAAGGAGAAAAAGTCAAAACGAAATAAAACTAAACTAAAATGAAAAATTCAAAACTATTATAACCCTGGGTCTGGATCGGGGTCGAGCGAAGACGGATGCCTCCTGGCATTGTGTTTTATCCTTCTTCTTCTTCTCCTTTTTTCCCACCTCCCGGGTTTCCTTGCGCCGGCCGGTGCCGCCTCGGGGTCACTCGGTGCACGTGTGCGATGGCAGATCTGCCCTTCGCAGGCCAGTGTTTACTGTAAACGCTCGCCGTTCCCTCCGACGTGCCGGTCCAAGCCCGCCTCTCCGCTTCCTGGCGTGCTGTCCGGCCGTGATAGCGCCGCCGCTCTCAGGCGGCGTGTGAGAACCCACAACGCTGTTGCTGTTGTTTTTCTCTGGAAAAGCTGAAGTCGTTGGTTTGTTTTGGGTTTTTTTTTAGGCAAAAGCGGGCGAAAGGTCTCGCCGAACGTCCTGCCTGATGTTTATTATCTTTTCCATTTCATTTCTTCCAACAACAAAGCCAGAAGGTGGAGGTGTTGGGGGTTTGTGGAGTGGGGGGGGTGGAGGAGAGGAAGCCCTTTTGATGGAGAAGTGTTGAGCGCGCGGGGAGATGGTATCTGTCTCGCTCTGTTTATCAGCTGCTTTTGTTTCAGCTCCTGATGACTTGATGTCAGACTCTTCCCCTCGAGGCCCCGACGAAGAGCAGCAACAAAGGGCTGTTTCTTCCTCCCGTCTTGATCTCTTCCTCCCCTTCCCGTTTCTGTCTTCCTTTCTTTTTTTTTTTTTTAATCTCTAACTTTTTGGAGGGAGAGAGTGCAGCAGCCGGCCGATGCAGTCATGCAGCAGCTGCATCAGACACCATTTCTTTGTGCCCTTTGTGTTGCGTCTATTTAAGTCCCGCCGAACTTGGGCCAGCCAGCGCTCGCGCTGCCCTGACGGGATGTCAGAGAGCCGGGTTTTTCTGCTGCACAGCACAACGCAGACTCAACACGATATGTGTGCACAACAGTAATGGATTTAGCCGGGCGTCTTGAGAGCATGATGGCGAGGGGGGGGTTGAAGGGAGGGCTCTGATTCGCCAGCAGGTGGTCTTGCTTAATGATGGGCGAGGAGACAGAGCAGAGGAATGCTGCTCAGGGTGGGTGGGATGTGGGATGACTATTTGAGCCCCCCCCTCCCCTCCCTTTTCACCTCTTTTTCATCTCCAGTGAATGAGCCGCGGCTTTGCGGAGCACTTTGAGCTATCTCCCCCCCCGCTGTTTGTGGAAGGAGGTGGCCCGGGATCTAAACCTGGCTGCTCCTCCCCCACCTTACCTGCCTGATATGTGGACAGATAATGGCAGGAGAGTAACAGACGGGGAGGAGAGAACACACGCCAGTCAGTCCTGGAATCATTTTTGGATATTTCTTTTTTTTTTTAATGTTTTTGCAACAAGTAATAGTCATCTTCGCCTTCTTTCGTCATCTTTAGCCATTCCTAGCCATCTTTGGCCATCCTTAGCCCCCTTTGGCCAGCTTTAGCCATCCATAGCCATCTTTAGCCACCTTTAGCCATCTTTAGCCACCCTTAGCCATCTTTAGCCACCTTTAGCCATCCTTGGCAATCCTTGGCAATCCTTAGCCAACATTCGCCATCTTTTGCCATCTTTAGCCATCCTTAGCCATCCTTAGCCATCCTTAGCCATCCTTAGCCATCTTTAGCCATCTTTAGCCATCCTTAGCCATCCTTAGCCATCCTTAGCCATCCTTAGCCATCCTTAGCCATCTTTAGCCCTCTTTAGCCATCCATAGCCATCCTTAGCCATCCTTAGCCATCCTTAGCCATATTTAGCCATATTTAGCCATCCTTAGCCATATTTAGCCATATTTAGCCATCCTTAGCCATCTTTAGCCATCCTTAGCCATCCTTAGCCATCTTTAGCCATCTTTAGCCATCCTTGGCCATCTTTAGCCATCTTTAGCCATCCGTAGCCATCTTTAGCCATCTTTAGCCATCTTTAGCCATCCTTAGCCATATTTAGCCATATTTAGCCATCCTTAGCCATCTTTAGCCCTCTTTAGCCATCCTTAGCCACCTTTAGTCATCCATGGCAATCCTTGGCAATCCTTAGCCACCTCTAGCCATCCGTAGCCATCTTTACCCATCCATAGCCATCCTTAGCCATCTTTAGCCATCTTTAGCCATCCGTAGCCTCCTTTAGCCATCCTTAGCCATCTTTAGCCATCTTTAGCCATCCGTAGCCTCCTTTAGCCATCTTTAGCCATCCTTAGCCATCTTTAGCCATCCTTGGCCATCTTTAGCCATCCTTAGCCTCCTTTAGCCATCCTTAGCCATCTTTAGCCATCCTTAGCCATCCTTACCCATCCATAGCCATCTTTAGCCATCTTTAGCCATCTTTAGCCATCCGTAGCCTCCTTTAGCCGTCCTTAGCCATCTTTAGCCGTCCTTAGCCATCCTTAGCCATCCTTAGCCATCCATAGCCATCCTTAGCCATCTTTAGCCATCCTTGGCCATCTTTAGCCATCCTTAGCCACCTTTAGCCATCCGTAGCCACCTTTGGCCATCTTTAGCCACCCTTAGCCATCCTTAGCCATCTTTAGCCACCGTTAGCCATCGTTAGCCATCCATAGCCATCCATAGTCATCTTTAGCCACCTTTAGCAATCTTTAGCCATCCTTAGCCATCTTTAGCCATCCTTAGCCATCCTTAGCCATCCTTAGGCCATCTTTAGCCATCTTTAACCATCTTTAGCCACCCCTAGCCATCCTTAGCCATCCTTAGCCATCTTTAGCCATCTTTAGCCATCCTTAGCCATCTTTAGCCATCTTTAGCCATCTTTAGCCATCCATAGCCATCCATAGCCACCTTTAGCCATCCTTAGCCATACTTAGCCATACTTAGCCATCCATAGCCATCCTTAGCAATCCATGGCCATCTTTAGCCATCTTTAGCCATTTTTAGCCACCCTTAGCCACCCTTAGCCATCTTTAGCCATTCTTGGCCATCTTTAGCCATCCTTAGCCATCTTTAGCCATCCTTGGCCATCTTTAGCCATCTTTAGCCATTCTTGGCCATCCTTAGCCATCTTTAGCCATCTTTAGCCATCTTTAGCCATCTTTAGCCATTCTTGGCCATCTTTGGCCATCTTTAGCCATCCTTAGCCATCTTTAGCCATCCTTGGCCATCTTTAGCCATCTTTAGCCATTCTTGGCCATCTTTGGCCATCTTTAGCCATCCTTAAGGCTGAAATATGCTTCTGCGTCACACCAACGCAGAGCACACGCTGCAGCCGTGACGCCGTGCTGAACCCTTCTGACTTCTCCGTCTCTCCGTTTGGTCGCGGTGCAGTACCCCCCGCGGCCACTAGTTAGCGATCTTTTTCTGAATGGTTTATCCGACTTTTTCCAGTCACAGTAAATCAAAGAGATAAGGACAACTATTGTGCAAAAAACAAAAATAAAAAAAATCACATATAAACGAAGAAAAGAGCCCTGGAAGTTCACTACTGATTCAAACCGGAAACCGGAAATGCTTCGCTTTCAAACGAACCAATCACAGCCCTCTCGGTCTGCGTGTGGACGGCGTCTCCTCGACGCGTAGTTACAATTTTCGGGAGGTGCACGTCAGTGACGGCGTGTCCTCTGCGTCGATCCAAACCACACGCCGTAGGCACGGCGTCATTTTGACGCAGAAGCATAATTCAGCCTTTAGCCATCTTTAGCCATCCTTAGCCATCTTTAGCCATCCTTAGCTATCTTTAGCCATCCTTAGCCATCCTTAGCCATCTTTAGCCATCCTTAGCCATCTTTAGCCATCCTTAGCCATCTTTAGCCATCCTTAGCCATCTTTAGCCATCCTTAGCCATCTTTAGCCACTCTTAGCCATCTTTAGCCACTCTTAGCCATCTTTACCCACCTTTAGCCATCTTTAGGATCAACAGTTTTACTGTGTTCCTACTTCACCATATGCCATGTCTTTTGGTGATACCACAACTTTACGTAGCGCTTGCTAGTCGGATTCAGTCCAGAAAGTGAAGAAAAATGCCAGTTCTCTCACATTAAAGAGAAAGATGATCAGGATTAGCCTAGCATGCCTTACTTGAGATCAGAATGAATGGCCTCCTCAAAACAAAATCTCGAGAGATCACTGGATGTATTTCTGGAAAAAGACATTTTATTTTCCTCTCAAGCTGTCTGAGTTTCAGGTGAAGCGCGCCCCCCCCCCCCCCCCGTGCTGTAAACCACTTTAAAATATTAGGCTCCACTACCACCTGCTCATGTTTTAATCTCACCATGAAGCTGCAGAGACAGATTGGATCGTTAAGGTTTCACCGTGAAACACGACAGCCCACCACTTTCCCAGGTAGAGAAACATATGGCTTCTGAGTAACTCCGAAGGGGAGATTGAATTTATTTTATTGTGCCTGTGGAAAGTGTGTGAGAACAGTGTGCAGCCACACCCAGATGACTGAACCGAGGCACCGGGGTCTTTATCCAGTCTATGTCTACACAAGCAGCCTTTTGTCTTCCGGGAGTCATGGGAAGTCAAGACGAGTGACTTTAAGGATTGGATTTTTCTCAGGCTCCTTGAATGGATTAGACCACGGACTAAGAGTGGGAGTTCATTGGCTTGGCGTAGTGCTTTTCTATGAAAGTGTGCCCTCCGTAAATCTGTGCATCCTGTTTGGCTCTTGTCAAAGCTGTGATGCAGTGAAGTGAACGGAATTGGGGCAAATGGAAACTTGATGGGAGGCTTTGATGAAATAAGCAACAAAAGCTCGAAGGGGGGGAAAACAACGCCATCGGAACCTGTTTGCCAGCTAACAACAAAGTCTCCGAAGTTATTGCACATTTTGATTTTTAATTAAAAAATGTGGGGAGAGGTGGGCCTGCTTGGCATGGCAATAAAGGGCTGTGGAATGAAAAAGCCATGAAAGATGGAGGAGAGCAGAGGAGGAATGGACCACTTAACTCCAGCCTGCTCACCTTGGCTTGTCTCCCAGCCAGAACCAGGAGTGTATCACTCTGCTGCTGATGGCCATCACAGATGGTACTGATACGGGCACGTTAGCATCTCGCATGTAGCAGCATGCCTGTCATTAGAGTGTGCACACTTACATAAAGAGTACCATCAAAGCCGCTCAAGTACGGCGGATATCTTGTCTGAGGCCACAAGAGTTGATGAAACATATTTCTGTATTTAGAGAAAAAACATCCTCTGTTGCACCAAATCTTATTGTAAAACCTCACTAGTCTCGGAAGAAAAGTTAAAAGATGCTTCATATGCCATTTCAGTCACTTAATGAAATCCATAAATTATCCCTAGAAAAAAGTGAAAATGTATCTGGCAATTAATCCATCCATCCATCCATCCATCCATCCATCCATCCATCCATCCATCCATCCATCCATGCATCAAACCATCCATCCATCCATCCATCCATTTATCCTTCTAAAAATCCATCCATCCATCCATCCATCATCCATCCATCCATTTATCCACCCATTTATCATCCATCCATTTATCCTTCTAAAAATGCATCCATCCATCCATCCATCCATCCATCCATCCATCCATCCATCCATTTATCCACCCATTTTTTATCATCCATCCATCCATCCATCCATCCATCCATCCATCCATCCATCCATCCATCCATCCATTTATCCACCCATTTATCATCCATCCATTTATCCTTCTAAAAATGCATCCATCCATCCATTTATCCACCCATTTTTTATCATCCATCCATCCATCCATCCATCCATTTATCCACCCATTTATCATCCATCCATTTATCCTTCTAAAAATGTATCCATCCATCCATCCATCCATCCATCCATCCATCCATCCATCCATCCATCCATCCATCCATCCATCCATCCATCCATCCATCCATCCATCCATCCATCCATCCATCCATCCATCCATCCATCCCCATATGTTCAGAAGTTGGGCATCTCATAGGATCAGTTGGGTAGAAATTTGTTATTTTATTGCTCTAAATTACATTATTTATTGATAACCCAACTTCAAGTTTCCCAATTAACAATTAAAATCTGTCTGTTATGGAAGAGGCATAACCTTCAACCTGGAGTCGCGGTCGTAGCCAGTGAGCTGACGTAATTGTAGAGCAAACTGGAAGCGGGCTCCTTGGCATTCAGTGAATGCAGTCCTGTAGCCGCTGCTACTGTTTGCAGTTTAGGAATTTAGTGCGATTGAAGGACAAGGCTGCTTCTTTTTTTTTTTTATCTTTTATGTGTCTTGCTAGAGTATCGGATCGGGACTCGTATCAGCAGAAACCCCAAATCAAAGCACTCAAAAAAAGATGTGACTGGGACATCCCTACCTATAATAGCTATATTAGTCTCATGATCCGTCACCTGATCACCTACTGTACCTGCCACTCCCACCTCATCAGTGCAACCAGCTTCACCCGTGCTCCCTCATCAGATATACATCCATAACCTTCCACTCAGGCCCCGTTTACACGTAGCAAAAACGGTTGGGTTTTCATGCGTTTTGGCCGTTCGTTTACACGAAAACGAAGTTCAAAGTTCCAAAAACGATCAGTTCTGAAAACTCCGGCCAAAGTGGAGATTTGCAAAAAGCCTGTCTTCACGTTTGCTTGTAAACAGAGAGAAATGGACATTTAGGCTTCAGAACGTCACATTATGCAACAGAAACGTCACCAGCGTCACGTGTGCGACCTGTGTTTACAATTTGTTTGGCCACCGTCAATATTTTCTGGTATTTTACCTGTTTTATATTCTAAAGTCACACTTAAAAGTAACTCCACTTCTCTGTCACACCAAACGAAAGACTCTCGTTCCATCTTGGTGTCATTTGTTGACGTTTTTTTCCAGGATTCTGATTGGCTAGCATGACTTTATCTTCTCGTTACACTGCCCCCTGCAGGTTTGGATGCTCATAGCACCTTAACAGCGTATTTATGCGGGTTCGTGTAAATTATGGTATTTTTCCAAACGTAGAGGGGGAAATATCCGTTTTTGTAAATACTCGGCTATGTGTAAACGTGGCCTCAGTCTTTGCCTGATTATTTTAGCTCCATGCAAAGCCTTCTAGCAGTTTTCTCTGGATTTTCTCGTTGGTTTCGACTGTGCCTGTTCCTGACTTCTCCGCCTGCTTACCACTTGTCTGGTTCCTGGTTGCTCGGATTCCGTGCCTGAAGGTTTCTGCGTCTAAGAAGGACAGATTTTTGGCCTGTTCAGGTTGTGGAATACCACGTTCAGCTTTGGCTTGTATTACTTTTTTTTTTTGGCTAATATAATGTTGGTTCCACCGGCCTCGATCTGTGCTATTCTTGGCTTCAACAACACGACCATCACATTTACAATCGACCAAAAACATGCTACATTATATTCAGGATCATGGTGGTCTGCTAGAGCCTGTTAATAGCAGTATATGGAAAATAATGGAGATAAACTGGCATCATTACAGGTTGACCTGTAACTGCAGGGAAATTAAATGTAGTTAAAGAAACATAATCCCGATAATCCCGGTTAAAACAATTATATGTAATGCTACTTGGGCTTTATTTCTACCTTTTTCATTCCCCCATCACATGCACAGATAATTCCTTGACTTTCCGAGTCAGAGTCATCCTGATTCTTTTCCTCTTCGATAGGAAGAATGAGCTGGATTTTTCAGCCTTGATGGATGTAGAGGAAACTGCCTCCGGATGCCACTGGATGGTCTTACAGCCGATCAGAGAATGTGACGCCCAGACTACCAGCCGAAGGCTGAACATTGTCGTTGCTTTGTTAAAGCAAGTTGGTGCCACTTGGGTGCAGTCAATGATGGGACTCGTCCGAACCGATACTGGTATTGGGAAGGCGGATGCCGGCATCATTCTTTGACTGTATATCAGAATGATGACACTGATAAGAAATATTCAAATTCCCGTGGGCTGGGTGATTTTGGACAAAAATAAAATCCAGATTTTTTTCTCTGAAAATCCGATTTTCAATTTCGATTTTTTTGGTAAAACTACAAAAGACAATGGAATAAATAGTTTCAAATATTTTATCTTTACTTTTAAAGAGAAATAGCAAACAAATTTCCCTATTGGGAATGAAGTGCAATTGAAAGATACCGTAAATCCTCCTTGAGTTTAGTAAAGTGACAACATTTACAATTTTCTTGACCAAACAAAGATGACTAGACGAGCTCTGTCTGTAATGCAGCCAGCTGCAAAAAAGGAAAATCGATTTTCCGATTTTCCTTTTTTTAACATCGTCTTGAGTAATAAATCCGATTTAGATTTAAAATCGATTAATCACACAGCCCTATCCCGGGGTTTACATTGTTGAAATAGGCCTCTTTGACGTCTCCTAGACAGATTAATCATTTCTTGTTTTAACTCATTTGAAGGGTTGGATGACAATTATTCTGTTAAAAAACAACAACCGGGTTTCGAAGTGGATCAGTACATCTCCAGCTAATGTTCTGTTAATGCTGCTAAGCCCCCGTATTTATGATGAAACTGACCTCAGTACCCCCCCGATTTGATCTTTTAAAGGTCAAATCCCAGGTTCAGTTTTATGCTGATTGGGTTAATCAGCGGGAGGGACCGCACGCAGCCTCATCTTCAATATTTTAAATCGTTTGCTCTGTTTTATCAACCTTTTTGTGGTCTGAAAAGGTTTCCTTCATGGTAAAATTCATCACAATCCAGTAATTTATTACGTTGTCTGACTATAAAGACGACAGCCTGTCCAATCATGTTGCTGAACAAGGAACGGATTGCTAACAAAATGGGAGAGAAGATGAAAAGTTTCCCAGGTTGTTTCTTCTGTATTGTGGAGCAGGACGGTTGAATTGACCCCGGTGGATCCGAGCAGGGTTTTTGGGGTAAACGGTGACCCGGAAACCTCCCTATCCCGTCTCTCCCTGGAAGAGTTCATAGCGGCGTCCCCGCTTGACATCTGGGCTCCCTCCGGGAGAACTGGATCCCTGACAACATTCCTGATGCCAAGCCTGCGTTTCTGGAGCGGAGCAGCTGCCGGGACGAGTGCGGCTACTTACTGGCACGCCGTCAGAAACATCAGGTTTAGAGAAAAGGGGTTTTGAGGCGACGGAGGAGGAGGAGGAGGAGGACGGGGGGGGTTGCAGTGGCCCCGCTATGATTTGCATTTAGGTCAGCTCTGCTGTCACTTCAGAGCTTCTCAGATTAGGAGAAAACAAGGGCAGAAAATAAAATGAAGACATTTTTGCTCTCTAAATCTTTTGTGTTGGAGGACACTCCAGAGACTCTGAGCTCTGACTTCACTTAGACATTTCAGGGTTGAAAAATGAGACTTTATTTCCTCTGTTTAAGTTAAATGAGACAGCAAAGCGGAGGACACTTCATCTTAATTACCCCGGGGTTGGATTAAAATTAGATTCTGTTTTGGTCCTGCTTGACAACAGTAAACCACTTCCTGTTCACTTCGCTGCTGGACTTGTTGCAGACATCTGTTCATGTGCAATGTTGTTGTTGATGAGGTTTGCTTCCATGCACATCTTTATTTCGCTTCGATGCTGAACTTGTATGAAGTAGAGGAGACTTGACGTGGCATGTAAACACTTTTCCTGTGTGATTTTTGGTCCCTGGACGCCAGCTGGGTCTCCTGGTTTCCTGCCGTCCATCCGTCTCCCTGTCAAAGCGTTGTCAAGGTGAACCATGACGAACGGCCTCCTCTCCCTTGGGACTTGTCCGCTACCTTTCCTAATGAGTTTACCATTGGGGTTGTTTCGCCGCCTGCCCTCAGCAGTCGTCTTCAGCCGCGATCGCCGGTGACGATGTGCACATGTGTTTATTTCAAGTCCGCCTGACGTTTCTCTGTCGAGCTGTAGAGAAGGGAAAGAGCTCGAGACGAGGCGGCTTGCTCGTCAATTATCTTTTTATTTCTCACGTCATGATTTTTGAGTGTCACTTTGTGTGGAGCAACCCAAGGAGGCTACACTAGTCTGCGTCAGACCAGGAACTGCAGTTCTTGGCCTGGGCCTAAAAAAAAATCTGGATTTATAAAACCGTGTGCACGCACACTTGCACGCAATGTTCGCTTTATAAATCACAGTCCAGCTGGAAGGTTGCGCAGGTGAATTCGCCTCATATCACGCCCTCTACACGCCCACTTCATACCATAAATGGGCAATGCAAAGTAGTTCATGACTGTATTTGCATATGAATGAGCCTGCTGAGCATGCGCAGCAGCTTCCTGCAGCCTCAAAAAAATCTGAGTCCCTTTAGGGGCTCCGTAGAGTGGCCCAGCACTGTTATGTCCTCAGTCACTCTACGGTTGGAAGCGGTGGGTGACGAGGAGGTCCCCGGTGCGTCCTGCACCGGGGCTGCAGCAGCACCAGAGTCCTGACTGACGCTGTGCTTCACACACAGAGGGACACGATCAGCGCTATTATATTATAAGTCTGATATGTGATGACATTAAAAGTATGACATGAATATGGCTTCATTTCACCACCTCACCGCCTGCGTCGCCAGTTCCCCATATCTTAAGTAAGTTCCTACGGGAGGGTCAGGGTTTAGCCTCCATAACTTGATTTCACACGCATGACGACTGTGCTAGGGGGGAGCTTTGTTTATAAAGTATAAAAAGCAACAAATGAGATAAGCAATGATTGGTCTCTTTAGCTTCTGAGCTGCGATTAGAGACCTTATATGGAATAATCACTTGTTTTAATGTGCTGTTGATCGTAACAGACCTCCATGACCTGTGGTGGGTTGGTCCTGAAGGCTGTGAGGACACATAACAATCATATAGCCTTGAACCACGCCGGGGTTTCATCGTAGCTGGGTAAGCGGTTCTTTCCTCTAGCCCAGCAAACAGTTGGAGCTACCTTGGAACCGTTTTGTGGAAATCGGGAATCAGTTTGGTGGAAAAGGGGGTAAAGAGGCTCTGGCTGCGTAGCCACAACCTGATTGGCTGACGCACACGGTGACGCTGGACCGGATGAACTAAGGGGGTCGTGTCCCAGCCGGCTCAGATATGCGGGGCGAGAGGACGCCGTTGTCCTGTATCTCCGTGGTGTTTTGACTAAAAGCACTTACTTAAGACCTCAGGAAACTGTGTCAGCTTTAATGTCTTGCACTGTCCCCCACCACCCCCCCCTCCGCTGTATTCTCACGGCCGTGATCTTCACTGTACTTCCACCTGTAATTACGCTGGAATCTCGTAAGGCGGTACAAGTCTTCACAACCAGGTGCACGTCGTGCAGCCTCTGACCTGAATCCTCACGCCTAGCTCCGTGCTTCTGTCTGCAGAATCCCACACAAACTAACAGTGACCTTGAGCGGTTTCATATCTTAAATGCATATTTTAAACAATATGGACATTAAAATCGGCGTAGGAAGTCTAGTGTCAATTGAGGTGGATTCCTTCAGTAAATCTAAAGTGCAAAAACTCATTTTTGTAAGAAAGTTACAAAAAAAAAAGCTTAATTTCAAGAATCAGTCTTACTTTTTGGCCAGTGGCCAGACTATTTTGCTAGTTTTAAGAGTCAAGAATATTTTTCTTTTTTTTACCCCACCGGCAAAAATATTTTAGCTCAAAACGGGACTATTAGATTTAGGAATATTGGGCTTATTTCTGGAGGCGCTGTTTCTGCAGTGTTTGTGCTTGAAGATTATGCAGATATGCATGTTCTGTGTGATATTCTCTAAGTGGATTAGTAAAAAAGGTACTGCATGATGAATCCAATGATACAAATACACCACATGACTGGGCTCAGCAGATCAAGTTTCTCTGGGTGGTTGAAGTCATTACCAACTCAGAAACATCAGTACGCTGCAACACCGTCCCGTCTTTTTATTTGTAGAAGACCAGGCCTGAAGATGTCTTCTTCAGAGAGTCTATTAGATCTGCTGAGGGCTGGGACGTCACAGATCCAGACCAGAGGACAGGTTTCAAACCTCGCTGGCTTTTCCTCCATCCATCATGCATTCAGGGGACTGCATTCCAGTCTGAAAAGAGAGAAACCCTGCAGGATGTGGGGGTGGAGTTGAGCGGTACCTTCATTAACCGTCCAGCTGACTGCTGTGAACACGGCCGTAAAGGCATGGCTGGAAAGGGTGGGTGTTCTTAGTGCATCTCTGAAGTATTTCGACCAAAGTATGTCATCGAAAATTTCTTGGGACATCTTTAAAAAGTGAATGAGTAAGTAAAGTTTATTTATACAGGACTTTCTCAGAAAATTTGAATATTGGGATTTTCTGTAATACAATTACAAAAATGTAATACATTCTGGATTCATTACAAATCAACTGAAATATTGCAAGCCTTTTATTATTTTAATATTGCTGATCATGGTTTACAGCTTAAGAAAACTCAAATATCCTATCTCAAAAAATGTGAATATTCTGGGAATCTTAATGTTAAACTGTAAGCCATAATCAGCAATATTAAAATAATAAAAGGCTTGCAATATTTCAGTTGATTTGTAATGAATCCAGAATGTATGACATTTTTGTTTTTTTAATTGAATTACAGAAAATAAAGAACTTTATCACAATATTCTAATTTTCTGAGACAGTCCTGTATAGCACCTTTCACAGACAAGGGAATATCACAAGGTGCTTCACAGAGTAAAAACAAGACAATAAATGTAAAAATACAATAAAAACAAGACGATACAGATAAAAAGCTCAGAGAATAGAATTAAATAAAACAACCCTCTCATTACGGATGTTTAAAAGCTTGGAGAAATGGGTGGGTTAAAAAAGAGAGGGGGAAAAAGAGTATAAGTCTCCTCTTAAATGAAATCCAAGGCACAGACTGGCCTAAAAGCCTTTTTATTCAGGAAGGTGTTTGAATGCATTATTATTATTATTGAAATCTGAACCATCTTTAGGGATGATGGAAATGAGCCTAATCAAACTTGACTTCAGAAATGTAATACGACCCGAGCTACTGCAGTTTCTTTAAGTTATTGCTCAGTGGTATTCTTTGAAATGTGTCATAAATATGTTCTGACAAAGAAAACCCTGAAGATCTTTCTCTCTCTGCGCCCCGACCGCCGGTCCCGTCCCGTCCCGGCAGCTCGCCCTGCAGGCTGACAGATTTCCCCCCGGCCCTCGGGAGCTGCTCGGCCTGCCCCCGTCTGTTGTTTTAGCCAACAATCGCAAGGACGTGATGGCTTTCAGAGACAAGCGGAGTTATATCCAGCAGAGGATATCTCGCTTGCTTGAGCCTGAGCGTGTATCTCTGCACACACACTGGCATGCACACAGACTTTACTGTCTCTCCGTGGGAATAAAACATAAACACAGCAGAGCTCACAGCGAGGCGCTGGGTCCACAGTCGGCTTAAGGTCGGGGTGGTTTGTTTTACAGTACCGCAGGAAAATCACTTTATTTATTCAGAAAGAGCAAATGCTATCTGCATTGTTGGTAGCCCCTCACCCCACCAGACTCGTAGGGAATGCCAGGGGGGAGCTTGTGGCATTTTCCAAGTCGCCAAAGAGGCTCGGCCTGAATAGTAAGTTGTATCGGAGGATCTGAGCCGAGGTATGCTCAGATCAGTGTCTCTGAAACCTTCCCCGGTGTCGTCGTCAGTACTCGAATTGAGGGGGGATGAGGGGGGATGGAATCCCCCCCTGAAATAAAAACGGTCAAAATCTTCCCCCCCTGTAAATCTGCCATCCCCCCTTTCCATCCCTTATGTCATTTCATCAATGAATGTGGTTTTACTGCTATTTTTCAACATTTAGAGTCATCACCAGAAAAATAACTTGACAATTTTCACCTGTTTAGAGTAAATTTTCACTTGAAATAATGTAAAAAATTTGCCAGTGGGACAAGATTTATCTTCTCATTACAAGCAAAAAAATCTTGTTCCACTGGCAGATTTTTCTACTTATTTTAAGTGAAAATCTACTTGAAACAGGTGAAAATTGTTGTTTTTTCCAGTGATGAGTCTTGTTTTAAGTGTAATGAGATTTCTTTTTTACTAAAATGAGACATTTTAACTAGAAATAAGACAAATATTCTTGTTAAGATTTTTAGTTTTTGCAGTGATCCATTTTATTTATCCTGTGAAGGACAGAGTCATATTGATAAATTCAGAAAACAGTTTTTTATTGTTGTGTTTTGATGTATTTGATGTAAGCCCAGTGGATATTTAAAGCTTACAGAAGGCTGCATTTAACTACTGCTATGTCATTCCTGCAGTATTTCTGCAGCTGTTTTGGTCACTGCTATTATTTGTAATATATTATATTATTTGTAATCAGCACAAATTATCTGTCCCCATATGATACAATCCACCATCCCCCCTGATGTTTTTTTTACAACTCGAGTACTGGTTGTCGTATTTACCGCACGGCCTTGTTAGTCCCTTTATTGAAACGCGCCTCTTTTGACCATGAGAGCAACAACAACAAAGGGGTTTCCATATCCGTCTCCCAGATAGCTCACGCTTCCCTCCAGCCCCGCGAGAGGGGAGCGGGGAAAGGGCACTCGGAGCAGACGCGTTTGAGAGAGGGCTCTTTGAGAAGCGGCTGAGGACCCAGATGGATGGGTGCTTTTGAGTTTGGAGAGTTTCGCTCTGACTTTCAACAGATTTTTCTCTGAGGCTCTCGCTGTTTGACAGCATTCCTCTGGAGTGCAGTGCTTCTTTTCTAAATTATAAACAACTTTGATCTCTGATAGCCAAATATTAGTCTTTTCCTGCTTGAAAGATGATGTTTAAAGTTCATTTCAAGAAGGTTTCGGTCAGTGATTGGGTTTGTGAAGCTACAGTAAATCCAGCCGGGGGAGAAAAGGAGACGATGATGGCTTTAGTGAGATAGTGAAATAGTTCATCTGTTTAAATCTTTTGCCAAGACTACTCTTTGCCCTCTTTTGCTAAGCAGTCATGGCCAGTCACGCTAATTGTTTCCCTCTTTGATACCAAAAACTAGTCTGGTTCCTCTTAATACGGCTTTGATTTCCTGGTAGAAGACGCCATTGGAGATTTAACCGCTAGTATTCCAACCAGTTAAATACATGTGACGTAGGCAAAGCCACAACCAGACCAGTATCAACACTGGTGAAGGGCTGCCTTGGGGTTTCGCAGTAAAAATATATTGATTCAAAGGTGTTATTGGCAGTCCATGTTGGTCGTATCAAATTATGGCTATTGGACCTTTCTGTTTGATTCGTCGGATAAAGCCCACCTTTGCTATTGGTTTGGTTTGTTTTATCTGTCCTTGTGGGATTGCTTGTGAAAGGGAGGGGTATCAGACCCATTTCATCCGAGATAACTGATATCCAAGCATAACCAAACTTAGACTGAGCATGTCGTTATTATGGAGAATGGAAATCCAATCAATGTCTGGATCCTTTGGCTGTCAAAAATCAATGCATGGGCCATTTTCTATCAAGATTAAGGTTGTGAAATTAATTCATGATTGATAAAGCAATGAAAAGAAGTTTTGAAAGAGCAGGCGTACCTGGATTGGCTACAGTGATTTTAGTTTTCTACAACTTTCTGCAGAATCTGCAGACTGTTCCTCTAAACCAGGGGTCGGTAACCCGCGGCTCTAGAGCCGCATGCGGCTCTTTAGCGCTGCACTAGTAGCTCCTTGAGCTTTTTCAAAAATATTTGACCTTTTTTTCCTTCTTTTTTTTCCTTTTTTATCTTTTTTTGTTCTTTTTTCTTTTTTTTCTTATTTTTTCTTTTTTCAATTTTTTTCCTTTTTTCTCTTTTTTCTTTTTTAATCTCAAAATTTTGTCTTTTTCTCGACATTTCGACTTTTTTCTCGAGATTTTACTTCAACATTAATCTCGACATCTCGTCTTTTTTCACGAAATTTTGAGTATTTCCTCAACATTTCGACTTTTTCCCGAAATCTTGACTTTTTTCTCGACATTTCAACTTTTTTTTCAATATTGTACTTCAATATTAATCTTGACATTTTGACTTTTCTCTCGAAATTTCGACATTTTTCTCGACATTTCGACTTTTTTCTCGACATCTTGACTTTTTTCTCAAGAATTTCGACATTTTTCTCGAGGTGCATAATGAAAAAATAAATCTTCCCCCAGTTATAACTAATATAAATACATGCAGCATGTGTTGCCTTCATTCTAAGGCTGATACAAGACTTTTCATTTTTTGCGGCTCCAGACATATTTGTTTTTTGTATTTTTGGTCCAATATGGCTCTTTCAACATTTTGGGTTTCCGACCCCTGGTCTAAACTCCACCGGCACATAAACCCAGACCACCCATCTGTCTCTGTGGTGGGGTTAGCCCCGCCCCCCAAGATGGGATGCGCTTCAAAAGGAAACGGTCTCTGTTGCTGTAGCATGTGACTGGCAGTAACGTTTCTGATCGGCTTCTGGAGGTAACCAATAACAACAGAGGAAGTTGATAGGGAGGCCAAACACGATGCTCACCGTGCTCACAGGAATTAGAAGACTTGGACTTCACAGTCTAACAAACAGGGTTTTTGTGTCGTGGTGAAAGTAAAACTATTATATTGTGTTTGATCCACATAAAAAAAGTGAAAGTGAAAAGTTATTTGTTTAAGTCATCCGACTTTCCCCCTCCATCAAGTCCTTCAGCATCCTTGAAGTTTGCTCAGGAATGCCAAATATACTCAAGAATGAATACGGTCGCAGTTTTCAACGCAAGAAACAACTTGTACTTGTACCGTAACTGACAGAAGAGCAGTTTGATGCTTTGAGATGAGAATCTTTTATTTATGTCCCTTTTTTTTCTCCAGACGTAATACAATTCTGGCAGCTGAGATCGGTGTTTTGTGCGTTTGGTAAGGTGTTAACGTGTAAAAATGTGAGAAGACGCATGAATTAAGCAAATTAGATCAAATTTTTGCTCAGATTTGAGGCTCAAAGACAAACAAGCTTATGTGGATTTGATGCATTTGTGGTACCGAGACGATTTTTAAAATTATTTCCTTTGGAAATGTGCAAGATGTCAGCGGAGATCAATCTTTTCCCTCACTCACACGAACTCAGTCTCGAGCAAAATCTGGACCCATTTCCAAGTTGAAATTTCCCCGGGGTCCTTTTTCACCCGTTGAATTTCCAGGGCCCCGGTTCGACTCGGGGGTGGGGGGGGTTCGGGGGGAAAGTGCTGCCGTATCCAGCCTCCAGACATCCTATTTAAGTGAAACGAGGGGCGAGGGAAAGGCAGCAGGTCAGCCTCCAGTTAGCCGTAACCTTAGGCCAAAGGGAGTGTGAGTGGATTAAGGGCTGAGAGGTGGAGTCGGGGTCAGACTGCCCCGCACCACCCAAAGAGACTCCTCCACACGTTGATTACAGGTTTACTTTCCACTAAACATTGACTCATAACACTCTTATGCATCGGGAACAGTATTTTTCTCTGTTCATCTTTGACTGTAATGAAAGTCAGTTGTGATGAATCTGAGCAGGACGTGTGTATATCTTGAGTGGTACTAGGGCTGGGCGATATGGACCAAAAGTCATATCTCGATATTTTCTAGCTGAATGGCGATACTTGATATATATATCGATATTTTTTCCGTGCCATAATTGGGGTTTCCCCCAAAGCATTATAGCATAGCATCTCTGCTAGCTTCATTTTTTTCTGAGGCAAACCCTTAAAAAAACAGTCAGTTCTAATACAATGCCTCGTGCCAAATGTCACACAGGTTCCTTTATTAACAGAGGTCTGCACAATATCAAAATGTATAAAACAAATGAAATAAAAATAAACTTCCTGCATATATAGAATAAAAATGTATTTGAATAAAATAAAACAAATATCCCTTTCCTGCATAACGATTAAATTAAAATACACTGTGCAATTAATACAATGTAGACAGTAACAGGCAGACTTTTCCACTGAGGTTGACAGTTGTGCAAATAACAAGACATTTGTACAAATCTCAAATAAAACATTCAAGTCAATTTGTCACAAAATAAGCTATATCAAAATCAGAAAAAAAAAAAAAATCTTTTTTTTTTTTTTTTTTTGTTAAAAATCGATATAAACGATATTGTCTCGTACCATATCGCGTTTGAAAATATATCGATATATATTAAAATCTCGATATATCGCCCAGCCCTAAGTGGTACATTTGCTGCTTCTACTTTTTTTTTTTTTTAACCTTTATTTCACCAGGAAACGAAACTCATTGAGATTAAAAATCTCTTTTACAAGAGGGTCCTGGCCAAGACAGGCAGCAACACAGTAACATGATTCCGACATATGACACGACACATAACAAAACACTGTTGACATTACTCATAGCATCTGTAGGCAGAATTGGACATCTCAAGATCTGTCAGGAGCGATTTAAAAGCATTAAGTGAGACCAGTTGTCCTCCGTCCATCTGAGTTTCAGCATGAGACTCCCTCCTGGACGCTCCGTCGCTCCGGGTCCGTGTCCCTCTCGGTTCGGCTCTCTGTCTCCGTTCGGCCTGTGCAGATTGAACTTCTGCTCGCCGGGATGCCGGCTGAATCTTGATCAGCTCGAATTTACATCCAGACAATGGTCCGAGTGGAGGGGCAATCTCTCTCCTCTTTGCCCTCTGTTTTCCCTTCCTTGAACCTCCTCTCCCTTCTTTTTGTCCTCCCTCTCTGCTTCTGTGCCTTTGCCAGGAGGCCCCATCCCTCCTCTTTCATTGTGTTTATTGGAAGATGGGACATAAAGGATGAAGAGGGAGCCACTTTGACAGTAGACTAAACTGAATGCTCCTGGACTTCATCCTGTGCTTGAGATAGCTCAGCCCTCGTGATAATGAACTCCCACACACACACACACACACACACACACACACACACACACACACACACACACACACACACACACACACACACACACACACACACACACACACACACACACACACACACACACACACACACAGACGAGATAATATTAACCTTAAGTACGCCTTTGAAGGCACAGGCCTGCCTTACGTTGCACCAACTATCCATAATTTCTAAATGGGATTGTGCACATCTGACATTATGCATGAGCTTCATTTGGCATCAGTTCCTTCACCTGAGTGCAACTCAGATATTGATCCTGTTTGGCAGAATGGTGCTTCATAATAGCAGGGTGCCCATTTACCAGCATAAAGCATCTAAAATTTGACTAACTGCCACAAAATGAAACCGTCTTAGCATAATAATAGCTCTTTCGAGCCATTGTGCATAGCTGGACGGATAAATGGGGGTATTGCTTTGAGTGCATTTTGCAATTCGAGTCCTAAAACTTTGCCAAAAAGAAGGCGAGTCCGTCGATGCATCATCGGCATCTGCAATATTGTGAACTCCGTCTTGGTTTGCTGTCGTGGAGGGAGAACTGATTTATCTACTTTCCTATATTCATCCACGGGCACCGACCGTGGCTCGTGACTGTACGATGCGAGTGGCTGAAATTACTTTCCTTTTCTTAGAGATTGGGTGAGGGAGGGACCCGTTGAGACTAGGGCTGGGCGATATATCGAGATTTTAATATATATCGATATATTTTCAAACGCGATATGGTACGAGACAATATCGTTTATATCGATTTAAAAATTATTATTATTTATTTATTTTTTTTTGATTTTGATATAGCTTATTTTGTGACAAATTGACTTGAATGTTTTATTTGAGATTTGCACAAATGTTTTGTTATTTGCACAACTGTCAACCTCAGTGGAAAAGTCTGCCTGTTACTGTCTACATTGTATTAATTGCACAGTGTAGATGAATCTAATTGTTATGCAGGAAAGGGATATTTGTTTTATTTTATTCAAGAAGCATTTTTATTCTATATATGCAGGCAGTTTATTTTTATTTCATTTGTTTTATACATTTTGATATTGTGCAGACCTCTGTTAATAAAGGAACCTGTGTGACATTTGGCACGAGGCTTTGTATTAAAACTGACTGTTTTTTTAAGGGTTTGCCTCAGAAAAAAATGAAGCTAACAGAGATGCTATGCTATAATGCTTTGGGGGAAACCCCAATCATGGCACAGAAAAAATATCGAGATATATATCGAGTATCGCCATTTAGCTAGAAAATATCGAGATATGACTTTTGGTCCATATTGCCCAGCCCTAGTTGAGACTAACGATTGGGGGGAGATGGGTATCTCGTTAGGTTTTCTTCTTGAACGCCTCCTTAAGGAGGTGTTACAGGCCTCAGGACACGTCTTTCAGCTTCCTTGGGAATTCTTCAGTATTCCTCTGGGAGAGCTGGAGGAGGTGATGGGGAGGAGAGAGACGGCTCTGAGCCTCTTTGGTTTGGCTCAGAGTCAAGCTTTAATAAGTGGAAGTTGATGGATGGATGGCGGTGTCAGTATCGATATCCAGTAAGGGGATGTGACACATCATTATACTGCATATGTGATGCTTGTCTGAGTAACACAGCTTAAATGTGACATCCACCCGTTACAGTAGAGCTGTTCAACCAGTTTATCATCGTTTGACTTTGACATTTTGGGGGTTTGTTGCTTCTTTTCCCTGGAGGTGGATCCAGGGTAGCTGTTTCTAGGTTTACTGGAGGTTTTAGCGTGGCGCTGGGCTTTAAAGTGATTGCAGGTGTTCTGCTGGATCCCAGCATGCTCTCTGTGAGGCTGAAGTAGCTGTCAAGGGTCAGTAATAGAGAGGGGGACAAATATCAGCACTAGTACGTGGAGTCCACCTTGGAGAGGCCCCCCAATCCATCACATGACCTGCTCAGATTCAACACTGCTATTTATTTATTTATTTGTGCATAAAAAGCCCCCTGATGTTTTTAGGAAGGATTTGATGTGATAGTTTGATGCAGTGACTGTCGGGCCTTTTCCACCAGTAATGGTTCAGAGAACCAGAGCTTCCTGACCCAACCTCCCCCCATTTATCCGAGCTTAGGACCAGCACAGATGACTGGCTGGAGGATTGGGGGGGCCATGTGGCGGTAATGACCTGTCCAGAGACGCTTCAGAATATTGGCCCTTTTCCACTAGTACCACCTCAGCTCGCTTCTACCCGCCACGCCCCCGTCTTGCGCTTTTCCACTACGGGCCGAGGCGGGTAGAGCCGCTCCAAGCAGATACTTTTTCTGTAACCATTCTGTTGAGGTTCTAAGCGTGCTGAGCCGGCACTATATCTGACGTCATCACCCTCCACGCCACTGATTGGTCGGGGGACCGTCAGACGTTTGAATCAGGAAGCGGGAGTCAGCGCAAGAGCGACTCGCAACTCACGGCGATTTTATTATACAGCTGATTTCTAATCAGCGCCAACATGAACAAAGGTGTTGCGCAATCGAGTACGTCACAGCAGCTTCACCCCAACCCCCCCACTTCTCACCTGGCTGTGGAAAAACAAACGAGGACAAACGGGTGGAGCCGGGACGAGCCGTCCCGAGGCGAGTCAGGCTGAGTAGGTACTAGTGGAAAAGCGCCATAAATGTATCGGCCAACTCTGGTGTCGGTGGTGTGAAAACTCCGCGGCCTCGACCCGATCCAGCTGGAGTCAAGCTCAACATGTCGGAGCTAAAAAGGTCTCCGTAGACTGCTGGCTAGGGCTCTGTGGGGTTGGGAAGCAGCACGTGAAACAAACACGGCGAAAGAAAGTAACACTTTCACATTTTCATTCGCCACGCTTCCCTGCTCTTCGCTTTGGGCCAGTTGTCATGGAAACATGACAGTTTGTAGGGCAGGGTTTTGCCTGGAGCGAAAAACAAGGGCAGGTATAGGCAATTTAATTTGCAAATTATTTTTGTCCGGCAAATACATTTGAGTTTTTTTAATAACTGACATGTTTCGGCGATCCTTTCACCTTCATAAGAGTCACAAGATGTTTGTGACCCATCATTTATCAGCTAATTGATTGATTGATTGAATTGTTTATTTCAAACACATAAGGGAAAAATATAAAATTTTAAAACAAATTCAAAACATACAGAAAAAAAGCAACAACAACAAAAACGTAATACAAACAGGGGGGAAAAAAAACAGTGTCCGAAAAGGAGCAGGTAGAAGTAAAACTTATTTAACCCTGCCCCTTTGTTACTTCTATTATAAATTAAACATAAATATTAATAATAAATAGCTGCTAATTTACCTATTAGGCTACAGATTTTCCCATTGGTTGTGTAGCTAATAAAGCTAATTAAATTGTAAATCCATAAACATGAAATTAACTTCATTAAATAAGGTATAAGGAATGTTCGTAGCCACGTTCGTAAATACCAATCAGCACTGCAAAAAACGCAAAAAAGTGTGGTTTTCTGACAGCTTTATAAATGCAGATATATTTAGACGACGGTTGTCACGGAAAACCTGAAAAACGTGGCTCCGGCCCGAGTTTTTAAAACATTTCAGAGCTCTGAACCGGCTCCAGCGCCGCCTCAGCGCCAGGTTGGAGTGGGTTGAGATGAAGCGAAGCTGAAGAGCAGCATTACATTAGTTCGGCGGTGACTTCAGGTTAATTAATTATTTCCCCCCCCGACAGTGTAACTTTTACACACTGGCTGCATTCACTGTAAATTACATCAGCCGCCGGGTTGTGGAGGTATTGGACCGGTCCAATGATCCATCACCAGCCGAGCCGCAGATGCAGCTCCGCTGCCGCTGTGTTAACACTCAGGAGCGACTGGGAAAATTAGAGCAGAAGTCTAAAACAAATGTTCCCTGAAGTAGAAACCACCGTTTGCCCGTCCGGACCCGTCTAATTACAGGCCGGGCTTCGCTCTTTGCTTTATTTGGCTTCGGAGTCAAACTTTGTGAGACGATCTGCTGAAAAGGTTCCCCTCCCCACCCGCGGGAGTGAATTATTACATTTCATTTGCTGCTCCACGGATTGTTGAGTCGCCGTTATTTATGTACGGTTCTGTCAAAAACTCCTGGCATATTATGGTCTGGTTTTCAATCTCGAGCGCCGCGAGCTCACACCGGCTCGGCGTAAATCAACGCGCTCGCAGAAAAGGAACCGAGACGGTTCCAGCAGGTTTCGGTTGCTGTTAATTAAACGCAATGGAGACAAATGGAGCTTTCAGTGCAGGCAGAGGCCGTATTTGATTATCCTGACGGCTGACTGATACACAATCAGCGGCGCACCTTCATCAGAAATGATAATGACTTGCAGGAAGTGGCCAACGACGGCCTCTCTGGGCGGAGGTTTCTCTTCCTAAAGGTTTATGGACGCCGGCTTTACCTGCTGTCAGTCACAGCTGACGTGTTTTTTTTGGATTTGCTCTCTTCAGCCCTGCAGCCGCTCCCCGGGAGCTGAAATGAGATCCTCGCATGCAAATGGCCTGGCTGGTGGGAGATGGAGCGGCGGCGGCCCCGATAAAGGGCGCTGCTTCACCACCCACCTCTGCGAATTTCTCGATAGAGTGTGAAGTTTATTTAAAAGTTCTCTCCCAAGAGCTCCCTTTTTCAATTTCAGCTTTTATGATGGAGATGGTGCAGATAGCGCCGGTGCCAAGAAGTGCGTTCAGTGTGTTACCCCGATTCCTCGTGTGCCTCGTGTGTACACATTGAAATCGTTTTGTGTAATTTGCATACGCACGCTGATGAAGGCGACCGGGAGACTTCTTTTTTTTCTTTCCCATCCAGCACCGGGGCATGGCATGACGCCTCCCAAGAGCCAGCTTTTTAATTTCGCTCCTCTCCTCCTCGCTGCCGGTCGGCTGAATTATTAAGAATTGAAATGTAGAAGTTTTTCCATCAACACTAAACTTTTGAGACGAAACCGTTATCAGGTTCAGATTCATTTATCAACCACTGAGAGCGAAATTGAGTTCAGGCGGCGAGTTGAGGGTCGAGGGGGTGGGGGGGCTTAATTATTGGATCTGCTGGAGTGGTTGTTGAGGAAGGACCGAGGAACACGGACTCAGCCATGGAGCAAATTGTAAATGATCGCCCTGAAGCCACCGCCAGGGCTTCTCCTCCAGATCGGACTCGACGAAGGCTCCGAGGCTTCTGGTCGGGTTGGGGTTGTTTTTAAACGCCTCCCGTTCGGCCACCTGTCCTCCATCATGGCTGGCTATCAAAGCTCTGGAGCTGAGGTCCGTTCACGCACATACCTGCCCCGCCCTCCATCTTTACCTGTGCTGGAAAAACACATTGAAGCGTGGTAGTTCCTAGGCCTGTGTTGAAAAAATCGATTTCCCAATTCTAAATCGAATCTCATATTAATTCCTAAAAATCGATTCATTTGTCTAAAGATCGATTTTTTTTTATTTTTATTTTTTTGTTTTTTTTTATTTTTTTTTTATTTTTTATTTATTTATGTATTTTTTTTTCATCATTACATTACAACTTTTGGTTATTTTTTTGTTTATCCCCAAAAAAGGAATGTTTTGTTGGACACGAGAATAACTGGTGCCATGTTTTTGCCTTTAAATATGTTTAAAGGTATGAAAACATTAAAGTGTTAGGTTATAATTGCATAAATTGTCTATATTTCATTACTTTATATACTGTCTTGGGGTTACATTTGCAAAAAATGCTAAAAACCAAATTCTCAAAAATTAAAAACCAAAATAGAAAATGGAACAAATAAAAACGGAATGTGGGAAAAATTAAAACCGATTTCATCCGTCTCTGTTTGCTGCCCTGGATCTTTTTGGTAATTCTGACCCACATGATGTTTCTGAAAGCAGTTCTATCAGCATTCTGGGAGCTGATTGGTCCTTACAGCATCATTAGCTGCCAATACTTGCTGTTGAATCTCAATATAATACTAGTAGTAATATGTTGCATAACTAGACAGTCATATAATTCATGCAACAGCTCAAAAAACTGTTTTAATAACACTAACCCAAATCAATATCGGAATCGAATCGGATCGAATCAAATCTTGATAATCGATTTCTGAATCGGAATCGAATCGATTCTTGACATTTGAATCCATCCCCAGCCCTAGTAGTTCCCTACCTTTGGTGAACAAACTCAAGCAGAAGGTTTTTGGGAGCGAAGGGTTAGGGGAGAAGGTGCTGCAGCAGCTCTGGAAACTCGTGGTATTGTTACAGGATGCTCATCAAAGCGTAAAGAGGGATTTTATGGAGATACACAGCTGTTCTCGGCCTTTGCCACCTACACACAGAAGCATAAGGGGACATAGTCCTCTTGACATGAAATTAGTGGCCACAATCTGGTTTTCTCTTCGTTTCGAGCGGTGGTGTCGCGGTGCGTTTCAAACACTCTGCAGATGGCACCAAGGGGTGTTCAGTCCTCTGCTGACCCTTTGAATGTTTGAATGTCTTTTTCTTGTCCGAGTCGTGGTTGGATGAACATAATTGTTCGGATCTGATAAAAGCGGCACACACACATGCAGCCGTCCACTGAGGCTTCATCTTGCCCATTTTGGGTCAGGGAGACGGGTCCTCTTGTCTGCAGATTATTCGCAGGGGATTTCACTGTAAATGAGGTGAAGCGACTGCTCTCCGGGACTCTTTCAGATGTCGCAGCCAGAGCTCCAACTTCTTCTTTTTCTTCGGCTTTCCAAATGTTGGCCGGTGGGGTGGAGTGACCCGACCTGACTCGGCCCGACCCAGGAAAAAGGCTTAAAAGGTGCTTAAAAAAACAATTTATGTCTTTGCTATCTGCCTTGAGGAAGGCCTACGTGGCCGAAACATGTTGGCATTTTAACTTTTTCTAGGCATTTTAACTTTTTGTAAGCCATGATTTAATAAAGGCCTTTTATATTTTTCTAACTTCTTGAGTGCCTCGGCTTTTTCTTGTTTTTGAATATTTTGGATCCCTATGCCGAAGAGCACCTGAAGTACACTCTTTTTTACACCCAGCAGCACTCCATGCGTTTGTAGTTGCCTAAACAATTTATGTTTCTGAACTATTATTTTGGTAAAAACCTCTGCTTGGTTAACGAAAGAAAATCAGAATCAGTAAAAGGTTTATTGCCAAGTACGTTACTGGACATACAAGGAATTTGTTTTGGTGTAGTTGGTGCAACACATGTTTCTAAATATGGAGATATGGAACAGTAATATTTTTAGCAGTATAAACAATATAAAAACAAGTACTGGGATTAGCAGTATATGAGTTATTAAGCAGTATATGATTTACAAAACATTGCTTTCTATTTTTGTCTCTCGCAGGGATGTATTTAAAAGCATTTTAAAACAAACAAAATATTCAACTCCTCAGCTGCTATTTTATGTTCCAGTACCTTCTCACCTGTAGCATGTAGCTCTGCTGTGTAATTACTGTGTAATCTTGTAAAACACATCCCCGACCCCCCCCTTATGAGCCTGGTCCTGCTCAAGGTTTCTTCCTCCTAAAGGGGAGTTTTTCTTGCCACTGTTTGGCTTAAGGCTTTTCTCCCACTAGGGGAGTTTCTACCTGCCAGTGTTTATGTAATAATTGCTCAGGGGTTTATGTTCATGTTCTGGGTCTCTGGAAAGCAGCTAGAGACAACATCTGTTGTATTAAGACGCTATACAAATAAAATTGAATTGAAAAAAATGGAATTAATACCACGTCGTTCCTCTGCAGGTCTTCATGTGTCAGAGGCTGGTGGGAGATAAGCCACCCCCACGTGTTCAAAAGGGGAATTGCTGCATAGCGCAGCTTTAAACAACACGCACCGCCCCTTATTTTATAAAAATTTCATTTTAAAATTTGGCTGATTAATCCTTATATGTTAAAACCGACACCATAAACCAAGTAACGCGACAATGAAGTTATCTTCCAGCCGGGTTCCAGTTGTGCTTGCATAGATCGGGTTTTCCTTTAAAGAGATGCAACATAGGGCTGCTCGGTGGCGCAGTGGGTTAAACTGCGGCTCATTTACTGAGGCTACAGTCCTCCTCCTGCAGCGGTCGCAGGTTCGAATCCCGGCTTGCGCACCTTTACTGCATGTCATCCCCGATCTCTCTCTACCCCTTTCATATCTGCAGCTTGAATAAAGGGCCACTAGAGCCCAAAAAAATCTTTAAATAAAAAAAAAAAAAAAAAAAGAGATGCAACATGGGCGGAGACTAAATAATCGTTGCTTAAATATTGAAGTTTTAATTTCAGTCTTCTTTAAAAAAAAGTTTTTTTACACAAATTCTATTTTGATTAACTCGCTTGCAAAATATCCTTTTTTTGGGGGGGTCCCTAAAAGCAGCCACTCTTGGCAGGTTGACCCACGCATCGTGATGGGGGGGCTTGCCTTCTGAGTTTATGGCGGCCGTATGTGTTTGGAGATTTTAAAACAGCTTTTTAAAACAAAAATGGACTAATTGGGGGGGATTTTTAGTGCAAACGCTTGGCAGCTCTTGATTGGGAGGCGTCACGTTTCCCTGCGTTTTGTTTTTATTGAAATTCCCTTCTTTGTGTCAGTTATAAAAGTTGATAGTAGATTACAAGTTTGTTTGAAAGCATGAAAGCCTGATATGTCCCTGTAAGAACATCTTTGCACTCACTTGCACTCACAGCCTCGGGGCGAAAAAGGGAAAAAAGAAAAGAGGACTCGCCTGTTGTGCAACTGTGGATATTTGCAGTTTCCAGGCATGCTTCTCCACCTCGCTGTGGGCCTGCGAGGGTGTGGAAGTTTTTTCCTCCGCTCGCTCCGCGGACCTGGAAATGCTTGCGTGCACAAACACCAAGACACTTTGATGTCTGGACCGCGAGTTTATTCAACGTTTGAGGACGGTCAGGAGAGACGGGGGTCTTTGTGTGCCGGTGTATGCGCTGCTCTATGCACATGTAAAGCATGTCAATGGGAAATGCACACAAACTCAGCCCCCCACCACACACACTCTTCTTCCTCCGTCCTCTTTCAGCCTCCAAGTCATCTGCAAACATCGTTAGCATACTCGATGTGACGACTGTCAGCCTCTCCCAGGCGGCCGCGGCGGTTGTTTGAGGAAGACTATTATCGGCCTCAGCACACGTCCAGTCATTAAGACGGCTACGGCTGAACGAGGGCCAAAAGCAAACATCCCGGATCATTTTTTCCGTTCCAGATTCATCCCCTCGCCCCATTCCTTTCCACCTCTCTCTGAGTGTCCAGTCCTGCTCTGTCGAGACTGAATTATGTCGAGAAACGTGGTGGGACAAGTGTTTATGGCCACGTTTGGAGTCCTCCCTGGTTTTTTTGGGGGGAAGGGATTGTGTTCCTGCTGCTTAGCCGGCCCTTTTGTCCCCCTAATGACTCATCTACGTAAAGTTAGCCGCTCTTTTCTCCAGGCATTAAGGGTCACTTTACCTGACGGTGGCTGTTACACCCCCCACACACACCACCACCGGACGTCTGCACAACCCCAACATCCCCCCGCCTCACGTATAAAAAATACATTAACTTCCTCTTCGTAAATACTCAATCAATGTGATAATCTGGCAATTTATAGACCTTTTTGAACCTTTTGTTGGTGTTCCCAACCCCCTCTGCATGGATGTCAAAGGTCAGGGTTCAGTTGCAGCACAGAAGTCCTGAAGCTGGTTGGGATTTACTGTCTTGTTTAAATGCACTTTAACAAATGTCCGACCCCAGATAAACCCATTTAGAGCTGAGCGGATGTGTCGCCTCACCAACCCTTTCATGAGTTTTCAAAAGTAGTTTTCCAGCAAACTTCTGAGGGGTATTCCAGGAAGCGGGTTTTGTGAAAACTCTGAGTTTGTTAAGCCTGAGATGAGGGAAACCCGGAGTAATTCCATAAATGTATAAAAAAAATGAAAAAAACATTTACATTTTCTCCTGAAGCCGAGGTGTGGCGGCTGCCCCTGATCTAAATGACAATACAATTTCATTCAATACCATTCCACCACTGTTTTCATCTGTAATATTATAAGACAGTGTGCTTAAATGTTAAATGAATACTGCATTCAGACTTACACATTGACTGCAGCAACTTTCTCCCACGCCAATTCTCTCCTTTGCTGCTGCAGCTGTTTTTTTTTTTGTTCCGAAATATGCTCTCATACTCGCCATACGCACGTATTAACACTTCTAACTCCAGTGGCGTGAAGTATGTGGATCTTCAGATGCAAACTAATGTTTCCTCAAAGGGATTTTGTAAATTGAAATGTTAAATAAAGTAGGGCTGGGCGATATATCGAGATTTTAATATATATCGATATATTTTCAAACACGATATGGTACGAGACAATATCGTTTATATCGATTTAAAAAAAAAATATATATATATATATATATATTTTTTTTTTTTTACATTTTTTTTTTAATGATTTTGATATAGCTTATTTTGTAACAAATTGACTTGAATGTTTTATTTGAGATTTGCACAAATGTTTTGTTATTTGCACAACTGTCAACCTCAGTGGAAAAGTCTGCCTGTTACTGTCTACATTGTATTAATTGCACAGTGTATTTTAATTTAATTGTTATGCAGGAAAGGGATATTTGTTTTATTTTATTCAAGAAGCATTTTTATTCTATATATGCAGGCAGTTTATTTTTATTTCATTTGTTTTATACATTTTGATATTGTGCAGACCTCTGTTAATAAATGTACCTGTGTGACATTTGGCACGAGGCTTTGTATTAAAACTAACGTTTTTTTAATGGTTTGCCTCAGAAAATTATTAAGCTAACAGAGATGCTATGCTATAATGCTTTGGGGGAAACCCCAATTAAGGCACAGAAAAAATATCTATATATATCGAGTATCGCCATTCAGCTAGAAAATATCGAGATATGACTTTTGGTCCATATCGCCCAGCCCTAAAATAAAGTAAAAAAAAAAAGAAAAAGTATGTGGATCTTTTGTTGTCGCCGGTTGCCATGGTGAATCGTTGTATCAGGGCTCTATTGATGATGGCTTTTTATTTTCTTCCCGCACACGCTTAACTCGAGGTTAACAAACTCAGAGTTGATTGAACTAACTCATATCCGCTGTTCTGGAACCGAAAACTCTGAGTCTCCTATCTCAGGTTAAGTCAACTCGGAGTTCAGGTTTAAACTCAGTTTGTTGAACCTGCTTCCTGGAATCCCCCTCTGGTGGTTTAGTTGGGGTTTGATGGTCATCGCAGAGTCATCCCACGTCAATTCAATACATTGCACCCAAGAAAAATGCCATTTAAATGGTCATTTGTTTAGTATTTAAAAACATCCCACATAGCAAAGATTGTTTGGACCAAACTCAGATCTTATCTGCAGTTTTCTTTCCTGGCCTTGACTGACGGCATCGACTGCTTTAACATGTCTATATCCAGCAGACACGACCCGATTCTTTACTCTCTCGGGCTGTTTGGGCCACACCTGGCCCTCACAACACCATATCCCACTTCTAAACAGCAACTTAGGCCACATCTGGAACAAATACACATAACACTTACAGGAATCGATGTTTGGTCCACTTTGTGAGCTTAGGGACTCGTCTGGCTCATCTCTTGTTTGGCAGTGAGCTCACCAGTAGGAATGGGCGATATTTTACCGTTCACGATATACCGTCAAAAAAATTCCCCACGGTAAGAATTTGTCATCTCGCGGTAAAAACAATAAATTCCCGTTGATGACGTTTTTGTGTAAAACTGATTTATGGTTCTGCGTTAAATCCACGCACAACGTGAAGGAAGGAAGGAAGGAAGGAAGGAAGGAAGGAAGGAAGGAAGGAAGGAAGGAAGGAAGGAAGGAAGGAAGGAAGGAAGGAAGGAAGGAAGGAAGGAAGGAAGGAAGGAAGGAAGGAAGGAAGGAAGGAAGGAAGGAAGGAAGGAAGGAAGGAAGGAAGGAAGGAAGGAAGGAAGGAAGGAAGGAAGGAAGGAAGGAAGGAAGGAAGGAAGGAAGGAAGGAAGGAAGGAAGGAAGGAAGGAAGGAAGGAAGGAAGGAAGGAAGGAAGGAAGGAAGGAAGGAAGGAAGGAAGGAAGGAAGGAAGGAAGGAAGGAAGGAAGGAAGGGAGAAAAGGAGAAATGAAGGGAGAAAAGGAGGAACGGAGGAATGAAGGGAGAAAAGGAGGAATGAAGGGAGAAAAGGAGGAAAGGAGGAATGAAGGGAGAAAAGGAGGAATGGAAGAAGGAAGGAGAGAGCAGGAGGAAAGAAGGAAGGAAGGGAGAAAGAAAGAAAGATAAATTCCCGTTGATGACATTTTTGTGTAACAAACATGGCGGATCTGAGAGTGAGATAGATTCATAGTTATAAAGGTGGAGTTGAATTGGTATTTTATTTTTATCGTCATTTTTATCGTTATCGGGATAAATGCCAGAAATTATCGTGATGCATTTTTTAGTCCATACCTCCCATCCCTACCCACCAGTTACTAAAAGTAGCCCAGATTAGACCCAAATTCATGTGAATAAGCATAACTTCCCATGTCTTTAGAAGTAAATAACCATATTTGTAAAATAAATGGATAAGATAAAAAGTATTGCATGAACTGGTTAAGGAACTGGCTCCAAATTCAGAAGCTTTCAGAGGTTTATATGTATAAATCTTTAGTTCTCACTGGCCACAAAGATGCACTTAAGGAATCTGTTGTTCCACAGACTTTGAATGTGTCGCCATTAGTCTTGTTAAATCAAGTTACGATGACATTTATAGGACAAAGGAACAGGCACAGCAGCGCTGGCAGAGGCCCAGAGAGACTTTTATTATTTGTGCGCGCTACTTAGACTTATTGATTCACAAAATAACCCCAAGATACTTTTTGGAGTTGCTGGACCTGCCTCACGTACACCGGGACAGCTGTAATCACAAGTAAAGTCGAGTCCTGTGAACATAAGTCAAATTTAGCAGCGAGCATAACCTGATTAGCGGAGCTGGATCACTTTGGTTCCGTCTCAGGTTTGTTCAGAGACGTCTAGCGCTCGTCGAAGGCGTGACTCGGAGGCAGCGTGACTTCTTCTTCTTCCGTTCGTTTCACGCTGACTGAGCACCGCTCTGAGAAACAGACAATAAGTCTTCTGTTGGAAGACGGATGAAGATGAAGCAAAGCGTCATGTCCAACCCGAAGCTAAAACAACTCTATTACGCGTTGATTTTAAATTGCTTTGAAGTTCAGAGACACCATGAAGACGTGTTTCAGCCACGTCCTTCCGCTAACGGAGAGTTTCATATCCTGCACATACATTTGGCACGTTTTACACCGGATGCCCTTTGCTGACGCGCAGGGAGAGCCTCACACCGCTGGGGAATCAAACCAGGGACCTTCTGACCGGGAGGCAATTGGACCAACTGTTAGGACTAAAGCCTGAATTAAGGTTCTGCGTCAAACCAACGCAGAGCACATGCCGTCACCGTGACGCCGTCGTGAACCTTCTGACTTTTCTGTCACTCCATTTCGTCGCGGTGCAGTACCCCCCGCGGCCGCTAGTTAGTCTTTTCCTGAATGGTTTATCCGACTTTTTCACTTTTTATCACAGTAAATCAAAGATATAAGGACAACTATTGTGCAAAAAAACAAAACAAAAAAAATCACACATACACAAAGAAAAGAGCGCTGAAAGTTCACGACTGCTTCAAACCGGAAACCAGAAATGCTTTGCTACCAAGCGAACCAATCACAGCCCTCTCGTCTGCGTCGCCTCGACGCGTAGTTACAATTTTTGGGAGGTTCACGTCAGTGACGGCGTGTGGTACGTGCCAACGCAGACCACACGCCGTAGGCACGGCGTCGTTTTGACGCAGAACCATAACTCAAGCTTTACTTTGCATCGTGTCCAACATGATTTACAAAACTTGTTTACTTTGCAGCCATTTCAGACTCACTGAGTAATGGGATTGTTTTGTTTAAGCTGTCCTCTGATAGAGGCCTTTATTTTGACCCCCCCACCCCCCAGTTATTATACTCAGACTGATGTCTGCACTTTTAGGAAAGTGCAGGATTGGGTGATGTTGGGGAACAATTTCTTCCTTTGTGGGTCACCGCCCTTTTACCCCTTTTCCACCAAACCGGTTCCAGTGCTGGTGCTGGTTCACAACTTGTTCAACTTGCGAACCAGCTGAGAACTGGTTTGCTTTTCCATAGCTCGGGTGCTAAGGGGAGCAACGTCAGTTACGTCCAGTACTCGAGTTGTAAAAAAAAGTCAGGGGGGATGGTGGATTTTATCACATGGGGACAGATAATTTGTGCTGATTACAAATAATATAATATATTACAAATAATAGCACTGACCAAAACACCTGCAGAAATACTGCAGGAATGACATAGCAGCAGTTAAATGCAGCCTTCTTTAAGCTTTAAATATCCACTGGGCTTACATCAAATACATCAAAACACAACAATAAAAAACTGTTTTCTGAACTTATCAATATGCCTCTGTCCTTCACAGGATAAGTAAAATGGATCACTGCAAAAACTCACAATCTTAACAAGAATATTTGTCTTATTTCTAATTAAAATGTCTCATTTTAGTAAAAAAATCTCATTACACTTAAAACAAGACTCATCACTGGAAAAAAACAACAATTTTCACCTGTTTCAAGTAGATTTTCACTTAAAATAAGTAGAAAAATCTGCCAGTGGAAGATTTTATTGCTTGTAATGAGAAGATAAATCTTGTCCCACTGGCAGATTTTCCTATTTATTTAAAGTGAAAATTTACTTGAAACAGGTGAAAGTTGTCAAATAAGTTATTTTTATGGTGCTATTTTTCTGGTGAAGACTCTAAATGTTGAAATAGCAGTAAAACCACATTCATTGTTGAAATGACATAAGGGATGGAAAGGGGGGATGGCAGTTTTACAGGAGGGATGATTTTGACCGTTTTTATTTCAGGGGGGGGTACCATCCCCCCTCATCCCCCCTCAACTCCAGTACTGGTTAAGTCCCTGCAAACGTCAGTTACGTCACTTTTGCACGTTTGTATTGACGCATTACATTTGGGTTGGTACCTAGAGGAAATAACATTGGAGCCCAATGGCAGAGATGGCAGGGATTTCTTTATCTGCTCAGACGTTGTACTATTGTCCCTGAAAGTAAAAAAAGCTGCCGTGGTGGTAGAAAAATATCCGAACAAATAGGGTGATATCCCTGTCATTGACTCTGTCGTTAGGGCTCTTGAGACTTGGTATAACTCTGGTACGGTATAACTGAAGTTTTTACTTACTGGCTCCCACATATTTGTGCTGAACGATGGCTGAGGCACAAGCTTCAGCCTTCTCATTAACATTCTGGTTGAAGTCTGTGATTAGCGGCTCGAGTACCTGCCCCGTTGCTAAGGAATTGGCATTGAGGTAATGAAATGCCCATCGCTGACGGGGGCACTTTATTGTGCTGAGAATGAGAGAGTGGGGCCAAGTAAGAGGGGAGTGGGAACTGGAGTGAGGGACGGAGTTGGGGATGAGCCCAAGTGAACATTAAGCACATAGCAGAGCGTTGGAGGAGAGTAAGTGGCAAGGCTGCCGCTGCCACAAAGGGAACGGAGGCTCTGACAAGTCCACGTACAAAGTACGCTTTCTACGAGCCGTAAAACTCAAGGATAAAACCGGGGGGGGAGGCGGGAGGCTTCGCAGAATATTAATAGAACATTGTTTGCAGTTGTGATCAGAGCAGCAATGTCATGCTGAAGTGATCACTTGAGCTAAGAACCGGGGGTGCAGGGACTTTAAATGATCAAATAATCAGAAACAGTTCATGCAGTTTATGATGTTAACTTCAGAAAAATAGTTTTGCTAATTTCAACAAATAAATTACGTCACTCTGTGAGGCAATCCCACTTCCGACCAATGGGGGATTTAGCTCTGCCGCGAGGGCAAAAGAGCTAATGACAATAATGAATGACATCTTTGTACCTTTTAGAGAGTTGCATCATTTACCCCTTTTCCACCAAACCGGTTCACCACTTGAAAACCGGTTTTATTTTCATTAGCTCGGGGTGCTAAGGGGAGCCACGTCTTTACGCCGCTGCGTCTGCGTTGGCGCGTCGCCACAACTATGGACGACGTCGCGGTTGTACAGCTTCTGCGTCTGGCATTACGCTACTTCATTGTGATCAGAAAACAGCAGATCCAATGCCAAAAGACAAGATGTCTCCTCCTCAGACCACTGCTGCTTTGCTGCATCCATATTAATTTGTAGCTTATTTGAAAATTTGTCGCCGTCTCCCAGTCTTGCTTTTGTTGGTCTTAATAACTCCACCCCCTCCGCTTACGTAAGCGGTTCTTTCCTTTAGCCCAGCAAAGAGGTGGTGCTACTTGGAACCGGTTCTTCTGGCCCGGAGCCAGTTCTTTGTCAGTGGAAACAGAAAGCTCGGTTCCAAACTCAGTACTGGCCCAGAACCAGAACCAGCCTGGAACCGGTTTGGTGGAAAAGGGGTAATTGTGTCCTACGCCAGGAGCCGATACGTGAACTTTGTCGTGATATGCAGAAGTGATATTGCCAGACGGTAGGGCTGGGCGATTTTGGACAAAAATAAAATCGCAATTTTTTTTTTCTCTGAAAACCCGATTTTCGATTTCGATTTTTTTGGTAAAACTACAAAAGACAATGGAATAAATTGTTTCAAATATTTTATCTTTATTTTTAAAGAAAAATAGTAAACAAATTTCCCTATTGGGAATGAAGTGCAATTGAAAGATACTGTAAATCCTCCTTGAGGGAAAAGGAAAATCGATTTTCCGATTTTCCTTTTTTCCTTTTTTTAACATCGATTGTGATTTATAAATCCGATTTAGATTTAAAATCCATTAATCGCACAGCCCTACTAGACGGTGTGCCATTAATGCTTCTTTTTTTCCTTTTTTCTATTCTGCTTTTTAGAAAATTCATAGCCGTGTTTAACAAATGCATCGTTGTCGAGCCAACATGAAATGAGCTTGTGAACTGTCACCAAAATAACTTTTCAGGTAGAATCGTAGATGTGATGAGTAAAATGTTTGCATCTTACTATAAAATATCATTTACCAAACATGCTTTAATGAGTTCAAGTGAGCATATAAATAGTTATTTTGTTTGCAATACCTCAGATGTGAACACAGTTTGTCTCTTTCGGCCTTGTAGGTATTCCTCCTTTTACCAACAGGCATCACCACATCTTTCTCCGTCTCCAAACACGCTCACCTGAGCGTGAAAAGCAGGAGACGCTCATTATCTTCAGAGCTTCCGCGCTGCTCTGGTTACCTTCGGGCTTCCCACAATCCTGCCCTTTGACCCCCTGTCCTTAGCTTCTTCCCCTGATCTCAACTTCAAAAACTCGCCGTAACCAGACACAACAAGGAGCTGAGTCACCTGCCCGCTTCATTATTAACCACTCCGGTGGACGGCGGAGCGCCGACGGGCCGGGCTGCGATCTGTGATTGTGTTCCTGCAATAAGTAACTGCTGGAGTTAACGATGAAACACGGGCAGGCCATTTACGGCGAGTGTTTGCACCTCTGTTGACTTTGGGACATTTCTTGAATTCCTCCCTCCGTTCATGCTTCGTGTGTGTGTGTGGACACATGTCGGCGCGTCAGCATCCTCGTTCTGTTAGAACAATCCCGTGTGTCCGGCAGAGAGATAAGGGAGTGCACGGTCCTGATGTCACACATCACTTTTTACACGCTCGGGGGGAATTATCAGGAATCCTGCTTCCTGTCAGTCCTGGAACGCTGACATTGGAAACTGCAGTTGATGATAGGACTAAACAACTTGAACGTCCTCTCCAAGATGCCGGAGGTGTTTTTACTAAGTCTTTGATGAAAAGAAAAGGTCTGGATCTGTCAAGGAAGGGACATTTTATGAATATAGCGAGTATAGCTGGGGTGTATACGGTGTTCGATGTGTTTCCCTGTAGGAAATAATTTGCTTTGGTGCAGATTTTTTTTTTTTAAATGCTAAGAAAACGTGTAAACTAGCTTCAGATTTTGATCTTGGGCCCTCTCGAGTAATTTTTTTGCTTCCAACATAACTCCTGGACCCTGTAATTATCTGAGACCGAGTAAGACGAGGTTAGGCGCTTCCTGATTGGTTGAATTCCTGGAGGCTTGCTGGTGGGCGGGGCTAACGGCTCGTGAACATGCACAGCTCAGACACACTTTTACACATCATGAGCACAAAGTCTTCAACGTGGCCTCCTTAAATCCCTCCACATGTGCCTGACTAAGAATCTCATTCAGAACATGGAAGTCGGCCAATCAGGTCATTTAACACTTTAAAACTACTTTGATACGACCTTTTATCTATATTTACCGGTACTTTATGCATTTTTATTTGTCTTTAGGTGCCTTTAACTACGGTGGCCGAGACCCGCCATTGCTGAAAATAAAAGTAACGCTGCAAACAGAAACAAACGCTGCTGCAAATAAAATAAACGCTGCAAATATAAAGAAACCCCGCTGCAAATAAAATAAAAAATCGACGCAAATAAAAAAGCCACAACGGAAGTGAATTACCGGGGACTATTTTTGCCGATGCACCGGTGTTGCACATTAAAAATTACACGTAGCGACGTTGAACACTAACCTTTTCACTTATTTTCTCGTTCGTTGTTCTTCTTATTCCTCTTCTTATTTCTTCCTTTTCACTTACGTCCTCTTCGTCTTCTTCTTCTCCTCTCACGTAAAAAACACTAGTGCATCAGCAAAAATAGTCCCTGGTAATTCACTTCCGTTGTGGCTTTTTTATTTGCGTCGTTTTTTTTATTTGCAGCGGCGTTTCTTTATATTTGCAGCGGCGTTTGTTTTTATTTGCAGCGTTTCTTTAATTTTCAGCAATGGCGGGCCTCGGCCACCGTATTTAACACCTTCTCTTTAAACACATTCACATCAAGGTCTCATGAAAATGTACTTAACAGTTGATAATGTTGGCGTTCCGTTTGAGTCGGTCCAGACAATCATACACGTGTCGCCTTTTATCAGACTGCTATTGTGGACTTTGACTGTGATTGATTGAATGATTTTCCTCTTTCATTCTGTGAAGCGGCCTTTTTTCGCCCCCATGACCGGCACACGCTTTTATTCCTCCGACTTCAAACACCGACTGAAGTTACAAGCCCTCCAAATTGCTGCCCATAACACGGAGGACTTTAACAAAAAGCTGCGCTGTGGACACACTTAACAAAAACCTGTGGACACAGGTGTTTTCTCAGCAATAGAGGGGCGGCGGAGTTGGGCTGAAGGAAAGAGCGAGAGAGAAAAGGCGCTTTGTCTCACCGTTGTCTGACTGGGACGGGCTGAAAAAGAGAGGAACAAATTCAGTCTCTTTCTCATTCGTCCCACGTGGGAGGTCACGTACAGTTATTGTCTCCGCCGTGCGGGAAACAGACGAAGTGACAGCAAGGACTCTGCGCTCCGGTGGAAACTGGAATTTAAAGGTTGAGATGACGGTACAGCCGTGTTGTGCCTTCAGTCGGGGGGGGGAAACTATCTTTACAGGACCCCCAACAGAGCGGCAACAGTTTTTGATGCTATTTTACATACAATTAAGCATTTTGATGTTGTTTTTATTCATTACCACATTTGTGAAAGAAGAACAACATGACAAGTCTTTGACAAACCACCGGAGCGCTACCTGATCCAGTTGGACTGAACCATTTTACTGCAGGCATCAATGTTTCCAAAACAAATAAAGTTATACATAAATCAGCCTTTATTCTGGCGAGGTTTGAAAAAGACTTCGCAACAACGGGCAAACGACTGATTATGTACATTCACTGAGTGAATATTATGAAAGTAAAATATATATTTCTCGCTAGAAATGTAATCAAAATGCATTTTTATGCAGAAACTAACTCAAAATATAGATTTTATTCACTAAAAAATAAGAAATGTCCGCCATGTTTTTTTTTTGATTCAGTCCGCAAATGACGACGAAAAGCATTCTGGGAAAATTTTGATTTTCGATGCTATTTTACATACAATTATGCATTTTGATGTTGTTTTTTATTCATAACCACATTTGTGAAAGAAGAACAACATGACAAGTCTGTGACAAACCACCGGAGCGCTACCTGATCCAGTCGGACTGAACCATTTTACTGCAGGCATTAATGTTTCCAAAACAAATAAAGTTATACATAAATCAGCCTTTATTCTGGCGAGGTTTGAAAAAGATTTCGCAACAACGGGCAAACGAGTAATTATGTACATTCACTGAGTGAATATTATGAAAGTAAAATGTATATTTCTCGCTAGAAATGTAATCAAAACGCATTTTTATGCAGAAACTAACTCAAAATATAGATTTTATTCACTAAAAAATAAGAAATGTCCGCCATGTTTTTTTTTTTTTTTTATTCAGTCCGCAAATGACGACGAAAAGCATTCTGGGAACATTTTGATTTTCGATGCTATTTTACATACAATTATGCATTTTGATGTTGTTTTTATTCATTACCACATTTGTGAAAGAAGAACAGCATGACAAGTCTGTGACAAACCACCGGAGCGCTACCTGATCCAGTTGGACTGAACCATTTTACTGCAGGCATTAATGTTTCCAAAACAAATCAAGTTATTGTTACCAGGACGCTGAAAATAAAACATTTGTGATTAAATGTTGATCACTTAGTGGCATTATTTTTTTCTGTATTATCATTTCATCATCATTAGGGGCCTCTCTGGGCCGCCATCAATCATGGGCCCCTAGAATCCGTCTCAGCCTTCAGTTATTACATATTCATAACTTTTTTTTTTCTAACTCACAGGTGTGATTGTTTAACTTCAGCGCCAGAAACCTCTGAATAAAACCAGAATAGTCTTTTTACGACAGACCTGGTCTCAGTCTCACATAGCAGGTCATATTCATCCGTTAATAACTCCGAAATGTAAAGATTTAACAACCTAGTTAGCCAGCTTGTTCGGATTATATGTGTACAAATGCGAGTTATATTCCTCAATAAAATAGTTTTTTCCTCTGAACATCGTTTTCCTCATGTGTATGTTAAAAAAAAACAAAAAAAACAACTACTTTTGAGCTTCTTTAGTGGATTTCAGAGAGAAATGATGGATATTCCAAAAACCCAGCGTCCTGCAGTTGTTTGGTTTGTAGTAAAACTGTACGGGCTACAAATGTCGGACGTAAGAAACATAATTTCTGCTCAGCAACAGGTGGAAATTCGAGCACCGAGACGTCATTAAGAACCGCACCTCCTCGTTCCGAACACCAGGGGGCGTATTGCGTGTTATATTCAGATTTACGAGGATTTATTTAGTGTCCACCAGTGGAGACCTATTTAATTTATTAAATGTTAACACTTATAAAACCTCGTGAGTCCAATTCTTCAGTTCAGAAGGACTGTTATTTATTTTATTGTAGTTTTGTGTCGTGGAACTGATGCAGTCGGCGGTTTTGGCTCCCGTGTTTGACTGATGTCGTTTATTTAAACGGACCTTGTTGCCAGGAGCCTTCGGGCTCTGTCGTCTTTATCGTTTTCTGTTTCGCTCATTGTGCAGCGGGAGGAGATGATTGAAGAGTTTAGTGATAAGTTGCCGTGATTGAAGGCACGGGAATGAAAAATGCATCGACTCGGCTCGCTCATTTGGATTTGTCAAGTGGTCGGCGATAAGACGCCAGGGCGGGGGGTGAACAACCCGCGGCTGGCTAATGGTTTACACGGGCTCCAGAAGAGCATTCGGCAGAGTTGGTGAACGAAAACAAGGACCTGGGGCCAAATAGACGAGTTTTTCATCACAATTGTATAGTTTGATTAATCATTCATCAAGCTGAAGTCTGATTACAGGCAGCTTCACAGCGCACAGGCTGATTTAGCAGCATTTAAACGTTTTTGGAAAGAGCAGCCACACCAGGAACGTATGTTTTCTTTTATTTTAAAACAAAAAAGCCTTTCAGGTCAGGCAAACTAGAGTTTGGATATTGATAACCGAGCCCTTTCATTGGTCCCTGAGCTGCTTTAACTGTGATGCAGTTCAGGAAGAAACATCTTCCAGCTGTTTCTGTTGCCGTGGTCAGGAAGGATAAATAGCAGCAGAGTGAGCGGGAGCAGGGGGACGCGGAGGCCAGACGGGAGGATTTAGGCCCAATCCCAATGCACCCCCTACTTTCTTCCACTAGCCCTCCCTCACTACCACTACCCCTAAAAAAGAAGGGACAGATTTTAGAGCACTTGAAATCTTCCCAGGTCTGTCCCAATACCCCCACTACTCCTACTTTCAGCACCACCCCTAAAATCAGGAAGCTGAGAGCCAAAAGCTGTTTTAATTTCAGCTGTAGCGCTGTTAATATGCCACTTTATTAAGTTTTAATATTTTTTCAGGCGTAAAAGTAACCGTTAAGATCCCCAACCTGGGCTCAGTTTATCCAAATAACGCCTGTTAAGAAATTTGATCTGTTTTTTCGGCGATGATGAGACCCGGGCACAGCAGCAGCAGCTCACGTACAGGATTGATCGCCAGGTCAACCTGCGCCGTCGTCCCGGGGAGAAACCTGCAGCTCTGTGGAGAATTACCACTGGCTGAAATAAATCATTTAGGAAGATAAATGTTGGTTTAATAGAAAAAATCTAACAGTTGTTCGCGTTAAATCGACGCAGAGCCTACGGCGTACGGCGCGCGTCGCCGCGTACCCTACGCCGTAGGCCTGCGTTGGTATAACGCGGAACCATAAATCAGCCTTTATTCTGGCGAGGTTGCAAAAAACAGTCAAAAAAGTGTCACTGAGTGAATATTATGAAAGTAAAATATATATTTCTCGCTAGAAATGTAATCAAAAATCATTTTTATGCAGAAACTAACTCAGAATATTGATTTTATTCACAAAAAAATAAGAAATCTCCGCCATGTTTTTTTTTTGGATTCACTCCGCAAATGACGACGAAAAGCATTCTGGGAAATTTTTCTGGCCCTAGTTCACCTAGTGAGCATCCGAAAACCCTCGATCCGTAGGGACAGATTCATAGCCACTACCCTCGTTTTCTCCACTACCCCTAGATGAAAAGAGGAATTGGGACACCACTACCCTCACGGGAACGCGTAAAATTTGGGGGTAGGGCTGAAAACTAAGGGTAGTGGGAGTATTGGGACAGGGCCTTAGACTGTCCGACCTAACAGATCCAAAGAGTTTTCGAGTCGTGCTTAAGGTAAAGCAAGTCTGGGATCAGAAGTGGATGATGTTGGACCTTTAATGCAGCTTGATCCTGTAAAACAAATACTTCTCAGGCTCTCGTGTGCTGCAGAACCTCCGCTGATCCTTACAAACCTTTACGGCAGCATCTGGTTATCGTTGTTCTAAGAGGATCATGTTGACGTTTTGGATTCGCCTCCGCTAGCCGAGGCCTCCCCGGTCTCGCTGATGTTGTAACTGGATTGCTTCACTCGTAGTGGGCAGAAAATCTCTCCCCTGACTTTCCAGGACTCGTAAAGCAATCCCAGACTTCCACGGGCCGGTAATGAGCAGCTGCGGGGGCTGGGGTTCAACCCGCGGGGTTAAGGCCTAAAAGCCGAGGCATCCGCAGCCACGGCCGGTCTGGAGCGCGGCCCAGACGGTAGAGCCGGCCGCCGTCCCATCAGCCCCCGGGGCTGCAAACACAAACGCTTCAGCAGAACAAAGGACAAAACCAGCATTGCTAAACCTCAAAAACCTCTTCCTCTTCCCGCGGGTTTACTCCTGCTTTTCTGTCGGAGCGCGGCACCTCGTCTCCTGTCAGAGCCGCCACCGCCGTTGTAGATCATCCCCCAGCAGCTCTTCACGGGGCCGGAGAAATCTCTCTCACACAACCTTTTTATGTCATTGTGCTCTTTATCTTTCGACTTTTGTCTTTTGTTTGACTCATTTTACTCTCATCTTAATCCCCTTCAGCAGTCTGTGTTTGGAGCTTCCTTCACACGAAAGATGCAGCGCAGAATACAAAAAGATGAAGGCGGTGAAGAGTTTAACCGCTTTGATTGCAAAGCCGGTAAACCTTCATGAAACTCTGAAATGGGTTGCTCAGAAGTCGGCGAGACGCTGTTATGATTTTCTTGTACACTTTGCTTTTGTTTATTTCAGTTAGTCATTTACCCCATTTGTCGAGAATCTCTGGAGACGCTGTTTGAATCTGCCGTGTTGGCCCGAGGACAGATTTATTGCACCGCGTGAAAGAGCGAGGCGTCTTCAGATTAGATGCGAATAAATTGTCACAAGTTTGACGTCAATAATGAGCCGTTTTGACTCGGTAGTTTATCGTCAGTGTTGAGGCGTCACGTCCCCCCATCAATATCCTTTTCACTGAGCTGCATGAGATATGATGGTGCATCGTTCATTTCTCATGCAGCAAAGTGCATTTGAGGAAGAGCTCATAATTACAGAAAAGATACATGTTTTTCAACTGTCTCCCATAAAATAAGAGTTTGTATAATTAATTTGAAATACTGAGACTGAGCCTTTCAGCAAATTAAACTCACCTGATTTGTTTCCATCAAAAATGGATGGTACAATATCCATTTAATACGACTATATCGCATTAAAAACACCTGCTATGTTTATGTGGCAGTAAGTAAGTAAGCACTTGTAAGTAAGTAAGATTTTACTTACCAGTTGGAAAGCTTTTATGTCACCTACAGACGAGACGTTGACAACCTTTGCAGGAGGAAGGAAGGAAGGAAGGAAGGAAGGAAGGAAGGAAGGAAGGAAGGAAGGAAGGAAGGAAGGAAGGAAGGAAGGAAGGAAGGAAGGAAGGAAGGAAGGAAGGAAGGAAGGAAGGAAGGAAGGAAGGAAGGAAGGAAGGAAGGAAGGAAGGAAGGAAGGAAGGAAGGAAGGAAGGAAGGAAGGAAGGAAGGAGGGAAGGGAGAAAACAAGGAAATAATGTACGAGGGAAGGAAGGGAGGAAAGGAGAAAAGAAGGGAGAAAGGAAGGAAGGAAAGAAGGGAGGAAGGAAGGAAGGAAGGAAGGAAGGAAAGAAGGAAGGAAGGAAGGAAGGAAGGAAGGAAGGAAAGGAGAAAACAAGGAAATAATGTACGAAAGGAAGGAAGGAAGGAAGGAAGGAAGGAAGGAAGGAAGGAAGGAAGGAAGGAAGGAAGGAAGGAAGGAAGGAAGGAAGGAAGGAAGGAAGGAAGGAAGGAAGGAAGGAAGGAAGGAAGGAAGGAAGGAAGGAAGGAAGGAAGGAAGGGAAAAAAATGAAGGAAGGAAGGGAGAAAACAAGGAAATAATGAAGGAAGGAAAGGAGAAAACAAGGAAGGAAGGAAGGAAGGAAGGAAGGAAGGAAGGAAGGAAGGAAGGAAGGAAGGAAGGAAGGAAGGAAGGAAGGAAGGAAGGAAGGAAGGAAGGAAGGAAGGAAGGAAGGAAGGAAGGAAGGAAGGAAGGAAGGAAGGGAGGGAGGGAGGGAGGGAGGGAGGGAGGGAGGGAGGGAGGGAGGGAGGGAAGGAGGGAAGGGAGAAAACAAGGAAATAATGTACGAGGGAAGGAAGGGAGGAAAGGAGAAAAGAAGGAAGGAAGGGAGAAAGGAAGGAAGGGAGGAAGGAAGGAAGGAAGGAAGGAAAGAAGGAAGGAAGGAAGGAAAGGAGAAAACAAGGAAATAATGAAGGAAGGAAAGGAGAAAACAAGGAAATAATGAAGGAAGGAAGGAAGGAAGGAAGGAAGGAAGGACAGAGCAGGAGGAAAGAAGGAACAGGAGAATCAGGTCATTTTGACCCAAAGACAGTACGAGGGTTAAAGACAAACATTGCTTGTATATTGAAACATAGAAGAATCATTTTTAACCCCTAAACCTTTAGGTGTGGTGTCTCCCTGAAATGCATATTTCTTCTTTTAACCAGTGCATTGCGTTCATATAGCTGACAGTTTTATTCCACGCTACTGACACATTGGGGGCAACATGAAGTTAAATTTTCTCCCCTAAAGACTCTGGATGTTGAACCAGCAACCTTCCAGCTGACCAGTCTAACCGTTAATCGCTAGATCAATGATAAACTACCGTTTTTAGACGACCACGCTCTCCCCAGCTTCCCCGAAATAGCTCCTGCCTCGGAGCTAAAATGTTATTGACGTTTGCTTCGATTGAAACCTTTTCCCCTCAGTAAAAACCGTGCTGCGTGCGGTGACTTGATTTCCATCCATAAAAACAAAATGTCCTTTCGCCACTTTCCCCGTCTCACCGGTGGCAGATCCCACATCATGTAAAATGTATATTCCTCAGTCAATCACTCCGGTCGTCTCCTAATGGCCCCCCTGACGCTCGGCTCTCACACTCCCGTGCACCCTCTCTCAGCTGAGGCCTCAGGTAACCATGGCGATTACCGCTGGATCAGCCCTGCCAGCCCTTATTAACCCCCCCCGGCCTCCCAGGACCGGTCTGGGCGGCTGCTGCGCAGCGGCGCCTTCGCATCACGTCCTCCCAATTCACCCTGGCGGCGGTCCGGCGGGGACCCGAGTGTTTGGGAAACCTTGGCGCTCGTCCAGCAGACATCCCAGCTAATTTACCCACAAGCTCCTGAGCTCACGTCTGCATAGTGTGAGTGTCAGAGGTGTCAAAAGTATTCACATTCATTACTCAGGTAGAAGTATAGATACTAGAGTTTAAAAATACTCCTGTAGAAGTTGAAGTATCAACTCAAGTTTTTTACTCAAGTAAAAGTATAAAAGTACTGGTTTCAAAACTACTTAAAGTATAAAAGTAAAACTAATGTAAGGGGGAAAAAGCCATGAAGGACAAAAGCAATTGAAAATGAATGTATCTTAGTATAATGCAAATATATTAAAGAACCATATATGTGTACTATTGAACATTAAAGGAGCTTGAGGCTCCTTTTAAGAAATGAGACTCTCTAGCGCCACCCTTCACCACAACGGCCGTTGGGGGTACTGCAGCCAACAGTGAAGCCGGCACGGGAGAACGGGGAGAACGCACATGCAGCGTCATGTGACGTCACATCCGCAGGACAGCACGGGAAATTCGGGACCGAATTGCAGCACATTTTGCAGCACACAGCCTGTTCAAGACAACGGAGAGATACACTAGAGGGCTCATTCTTTTGGGTTTGGAACGCTTCATCTGACATTATTACTAGAAAACTTAAAATGTATACGGATTTTTTTCATAAATCTTGCCACAATCCGGCCTCAAGCTCCTTTAACATGTGTTTCAGAGAGCAGAAGATATGATGACTAGTTGCCTATAAGTATTGTAATGGTGCAAAAAGTCAAACTTCAGAGGCATGTTATCATTTATCCTAGGGTCGGGCGATTTTGGACGAAAATAAAAATGTTTTCTCTGAAAACCCGATTTTCGATTTTTTTGGTAAACCTACAAAAGACAATGGAATAAATTGTTTCAAATATTTTATCTTTATTTTTAAAGAAAAATAGCAAACAAATTTCCCTATTGGGAATGAAGTGCAATTGAAAGATACTGTAAATCCTCCTTGAGTTTAGTAAAGTGACAACATTTACTACATTTTCTTGACCAAACAAAGATGACTAGACGAGCTCTGTCTGTAATGCAGCCAGCTGCAAAAAAAGGAAAATCAATTTTCCGATTTTCCTTTTTTTAACATCGTCTTGATTAATAAATCTGATTTAGATTTGAAATCGATTAATCGCACAGCCCTAATTTATCCTAACCTTTATTGGAATGTACATCCAAGTTTAGTTGCAGGAATCTGAGGGAACGGATGTAAGAACAAAACTGGACAAGAACATCTGAAACAACCACAACCAAATTCACTCTATCCGGATGGAGCAATTTAACTGGATAGTTTTTTTTAAAGGCCGAAATGAAATAGAGTAATGAGGCTGTTTTTAAAATGTAAGGAGTAAAAAGTACAGATAATTGCGTGAAAATGTAAGGAGTAAAAGTAAAAAGTCGCCTGAAAAATAATTACTCCAGTGAAGTATAGATAACCAAAATTTCTACTTAAGTAAGGTAACGAAGTATTTGTACTTTGTTACTTGACACCTCTGGTGAGTGTTTATCCTGCTTGTTGGAATCAGAAAGTAAAAGCAAGAGGAGGTAATGATCCCCGGAGGGGAGAGAACGGCTGCTGGCGTCAACCCCTCGGAACCTCGGTGGTCCTGGAGCGGCAGACCAGATCCCCGAGCAGGCTGGCTGCCATTACACCTAATAAGATGCAGATCCTGGACGCATGTGGACCTGGTCAATAAAACCCCCCAGAGCTCAAGGAGGAAATGTTCATTTTCAGCAAATGAAAGCAGTCGACAGGCACCTGGTAGTTTGTTTTTCATTACATTAAGCCTCGCTGCTGAGTAGAAATACAGCTGCTTGCTCTGAATCTGTTCGCTTCACCTGTAGCGTCTCATAAGTCCCCGATCGCAGGACGGCGAGCTGCATGCGTGAGATCTCTTAAGCGTCACATATTCTCATAGCTCCGAGCCAAAGAGATGTTGTACTGCCAAAGCTGAAATACTGTGCTCAAGTAAAAAAAAAAAAAAAGGAATAATTTGCATCAGCTTTTTAGATTTATTCAAGTTTTAACAAAACTGTGTGTAGAAATCCGCGTTTGCATTTCTTTCAGCGGATTTATCGAGCCCAGCAGACGCGCTGTAGTCTTTTAGGAGTGAATTATCGTGAAACTACATGCACAGGACTGATTTCCACTTCCTTTTTTAACCATGAATGAATGCTCCCACTAGTGTCGTTTGTGCATAAACAAAAACACATGTTTGTTTCACGATTTAAATGAACGCAACAGTGAAAAAGAGTTTTACCAAATGTGAAATTGAGAAACAACCCGTGAAGGATTTGAACAGGGAGTTTGTTATTGTGTGGTTTTGATTCAGGAATCACGAAACAAAGAACTAAAACAATTAAGGACGGTCCAAATACCAGTGTACGGGCTCCAGGGCTTCAGGAGACAATGAATATTCAAAGCTTTATTTAGAACGGGGTTTATGGGGGGGGTTGTGTACCAACTTTGGCTGAAGAAGCTTCTCCGTGTTGCTAAGCAGGTTTCACCCTGTAGCTGGAATCCCTTAGCTAGACGGTCTGATGTCGTACCCCAACCCCTCAGGATAACCGCTAGATTGCTTAAAGTGCTTTAGAAATGTGCGTGATCGAAGTTTGACAGAGGTGTCAAAAGTATTCACATTCATTACTCAGGTAGAAGTATAGATACTAGAGTTTAAAAATACTCCTGTAGAAGTTGAAGTATCAACTCAAGTTTTTTACTCAAGTAAAAGTATAAAAGTACTAGTTTCAAAACTACTTAAAGTATAAAAGTAAAAGTAATGTAAGGGGGAAAAAAGCCATGAAGGACAAAAGCCATTGAAAATGAATGCATCTTAGTATAATGCAAATATATTAAAGAACCATATATGTGTACTATTGAGCATTAACATGTGTTTCAGAGAGCAGGAGATATGATGACTAGTTGCCTATAAGTATTATAATGGTGCAAAAAGTGAAACTTCAGGCATGTTATCTTTTATCCTAACCTTTATTGGAATGTACATCCAAGTTTAGTTGCAGGAATCTGAGGGAACGGATGTAAGAACAAAACTGGACAAGAACATCTGAAACAACCACAACCAAATTCACTCTATCCGGATGGAGCAATTTAACTGGATAGTTTTTTTTAAAGGTCGAAATGAAATAGAGTAACGAGGCTGTTTTTAAAATGTAAGGAGTAAAAAGTACAGATAATTGCGTGAAAATGTAAGGAGTAAAAGTAAAAAGTCGTCTGAAAAATAATTACTCCAGTGAAGTATAGATAACCAAAATGTCTACTTAAGTAAGGTAACAAAGTATTTGTACTTCGTTACTTGACACCTCTGTAGTTTGAGACGTTCTAGTTTTATAAACACCAGTTTTCTACACAGAAAGAGGGGCATGCGTGGGTTTTACATCCAGTTTCTGCATCAGTGTTTGTCTTAAAGGAAGTGTCTCGTGAGAGGTTAAAGGTTGAGTAGCAAATCCTTTTCTGAAGCAAGTTTTGCTCCAATAGCTGAAATCCTCTTTAAATGACAGAAAACGATCTATTAAATAATGTCAAAATACAAACTTTCTTCACTAATGGAAACGACCCGGCCTTAAAAACACCTTCCAACCCTTGTTAATCAATTATCTTGAGAGCTTTGTTTTTCTCCGCTGAACGGTGATGTCCAGGTTTCTGAAGACGAGGACTTTTACTTTATTTATTAATTAATGGATTCCTTAAAAGCTCGCTGACTCGTCAGCTTTTCCAACCGCTCTTACTCAACTTTAATGTACAAGTTTCTTAATTGGCTTGTGTGGGTGAACATATTAATCTTGGAAGTGCTCGTTTTTGGCGAGTTTAGTGTTCGTAAAAGCATAAAAGAGTCACAGACGCCTGAATAACATTACATAAACGATCCAACAGAGAACCATGAAAATCAGTCCAAAAGTAAGATTCCTGTTTTAAGATGCCGACTATTATTATATTATATTTAGATGCCGTGCCAGTCTGAGGTCTTTGTAACAAGCCGTCCAACGTACATGCTTTTCCGCTGAATCTGTTAAACGGTATGAGCGCGTGGACCTCGCCGTGTTGTAACTCGTACTGCTGGGCCGGACACCAAGATTTAAAAGGTCACGGGGAGACGTTTAGCACCTCGCTCGCTCTAGCAGAAGAAGAAGAGTTGGGTATCTGGCAGAGCTGGGTAGAGTAGCCAAAAATTGTACTCAAGTAAAAGTACTGTTACTTCAGAATAATATGACTCAAGTAGAAGTAAAAAGTAGTCATCCAAATAATTACTTTAGTAAAAGTAAAAAAGTACTTGGTGAAAAAACTACTCAAGCACTGAGTAACTGTTGAGTAACGTCTGATTTATTTTTTTGACACAACCATTCAAACAGACAAAAGTACAAAATAATCATCTTCAGCAAATTAAATCAATAAAATAAATTAAAATTAATAAAAAAAAATAGCTTAAATTAAAATAAGCTTAAAGTAAATTCAAGTACTTTAATAAATAATAAAATAACAGAATAAAAAAATAAATTAAGCACAAGTAGCACAAAATGTCATGCCTTTTGTACATTTCTTTTTTAACCAGGCAGAACTAGAACAAGCCCATGAACTCATTGAAACTCTGTGTGTTTGAGTCTGTGTAAATGTGACAAAACATGCAAAAAACTAACATTTTCAACAGAATCACTCAGTGATGTCATGAGATTGACGCGTACGTGGATAAAAGGGATAAAAGAAAAGTAACAGCTCAACGTAGCCTAATGTAGCGGAGTAAGAGTAACAGCTTCTTCTTCACAAATCTACTCAAGTAAAAGTAACAAGTATAGTGATTCAAAACTACTCCTAAAAGTACAAAATTTCCCCAAATTTACTCAAGTAAATGTAACGGAGTAAATGTAACTCGTTACTACCCACCTCTGGTATCTGGAGTCCCACCGGATGTGGAAGGACCGTCTTTAAATGACAGAGATTTTAGTAAATGAGATTAGTCCCAGATGTGGAGAGATTCACCTGAAAAATACATTTTATTTGACGTCAATAAACAGTTTTATAGTTCCAGCTGAGCAGACTGCTCCTCTTCTGAAATGCTCCTGGCTCAAAACATGTGACCTATCTACCCCATACCTTTCATCCAATAGTGTGATGAAACTTTTATCTTATTAGATTTTGTTGTATTTCATTGTTTTTGACTGTTCTTATTTATCCTCCTTTTTATCTATTACTTGCTGTAAAGCACTTTGGCTGTTATAAAGTGCTATATAAATAAAGTACATTACATGCATGATGTAGGCGGCAGCGAGGGAGCGATGGGTCAATCTAAACACCAGCCAGGCTGCTGTAGCATGTCCTGCTCTCTCTAAACTGTCTGGTGGAGCCTAAATGGACAAAGTGGTCACACATTGTTGAGGATTCAGGACTTAAATCTCTGCCACTGAGTCACAGGAGTCGAGCAGAGGAGAGCTTGACTCTCTCCCAGCTTTATTTTCACCATGTTTGGGCCTTCAGATTAAGATAACACCCAGCAGGACTGCCCTGCACCGTCTACAGGCACAGTCATAGTTTTGGTCCTCAGATACAGCCCTTTTCATATTTTTGGATGTCTGGATTTTGTCGCAAGGAAATGTTGCGCCTACATATCATGCATATGTTACATAGACGCCCCTTGTTCATATATATGTGCAGCCCTACCATGCACACTAGTCAAACGAACCAGACTTCAGAGGTCGGCTGACTGATTTGAGCATGCTCTTCAAGAAGATTTAACCATCTTGCAAGGGATTGCCCCAAAAGTTGGGGGTGTACATGGAGTCGCCCTAAGCAACATACTATTAGGTGTCAGGAATGTGGTGGATAGGACCCAAAAGCAGGAGACCAAGAAGGCAGGAGTTCCAAAAAGGTGATTTATTTTAAATTAAACAAACCCCCCGCAAAAAAAGCAGCTTAAACATGATCAAAACTACCAAAACCTGACATGACACATGGAGGGAGGAAACAGTCCAGACCAGGAGGGAGCCAGGGAAGACGTAACTGAAACACAAAGACACGGGTTTATAAATAAAACAGGAACTAAATACCAAATCTCCGACAATTAGGGATACAATCAGCTTGAAGGGATTGTTTTTGTTCTTTGTTTAAAGGCCCAAACATGGTCAAAATAAAGCTGAGGGAGTTCTGTGACTTCAATTGCTGTTAAAATTCCTGAATCTGAATCTGTGCATGGTCACACTGTCCGGTTCAGGCACAGAAACTTATTTTTATCTATCCAGGTCAACAAAAACAAACTTTTTGTTTGTTGAAAATGATCTTCACAGGACCGGCAATCATAACGCGAGCTGACAGATGCGCCATGAGTTGGTCATTAAGACAAAAGTGTGATGTTGTGTCTGACAAAAGGATTAGAAGCATTTTACATGGCTGACTTGATTCAAACACTTATGAATCTCTTTTATAATCCCCTTCATTTGAATACCTATTGAAAGGGATTCTGCCTGGATTTCTCACGCTTAAATCCGTCTGAGGCCGCCCTCGTTAATTCTGTCAACTGCAATTCTGCTCCAAAGTTTACCAGCAGCAGTCAGGAAACGGCAGCACAGCTTGTGCCAACATCTCGCGGTACATATACGTAAGAGATTTTCTCAATTGCAGTCTTCTAAACTTTGCTTTTACCTGCAAACATCGTTGAATCCTCCTACAAATATCAAGCCGGTGCAGATCCGTCATCAGCAGTGAGGCTGCAGAGAGAGTTTTCACTTGCTGTAAAAACTGTGGTCAAATTCTCTCCTCCGTTGCACCGTAGCAACCGTGCGAACAATGCCCAACACCGGCCGTGACCACAGTTGCATGTCGTGTGTGTGGTCCTGTCCCGGCTGTAAAAGAGGCCAAGACAAAGCACTTTGCGAGCGTGGACTCTGGCCTGAGCGGGACGAAGCGTTTCCTATAGGTGAAAGCGGCTGTTTGTTGCAGGACAAGGCGGAGGAATGCCGCTGCGGAGCAGTGTGTGTGACACGGACTTGGACAGGGTTTGTGTATAGTAAGCATTGTTACCGTCTCATTGACATGTGAGGCTCGCTTGACCTCTGGCACTTGAGTATTCAGAGGCTATCGCTCCCCAGTCTGCTTCTGGAAGATGTCACTGCCGTGAAAACCTCGGCGAGAAAGTTCAGCTGATGGGCGACGCTTATTGACGGGTGTTTGCTGAGGTTGACTTTGATCCTGCAGGTGTCCAGTGAACCCTCTTCCCCCACCGACACAGACTGCGTTTCCATGCAGTCAATAACCCTTTTAAAACCCTAATAACCGGAATTTGCACGGCCATGTAACGAATAACCCGAATTTGCTCATATTCAGGTTTTTAAAAACCTGAATATGACCCCTGGGTTACTCCTTTTAAAACCTGAATATTTGGTCATGTAAACGCCAAATGTAATATCCCGATCAAACGGAACATGAATTTGTTTTCTGCTCATGCTCTGTTCACAAGGAATCCTGGTCTTTTGAGTCCAGGAAGTTCTTATAAACACGGACAAACGCAAGACCACGCCACACTTTTGGAGTGAGGAGGAAACTAATCACTTCATAAATGTAATGAAGGATATGCACATTTTGGCATTTGTAGACGGTAGAAAGTAGGCCTGTGAAAAGATCGATTCACCGATTTTAAATCGATTCTCATATTAATTCCTAAAAATCGATTCATATGTCTAAAGATCGATTTAAATTTTTGTTTTTTTTTCATTATTAAATTACAACTTTTGGTACTTTTTTGTTTATGCCCAAAAAAGGAATATTTTGTTGGACACGAGAATAACTAGTGCCATGTTTTTGCCTTTAAATATGTTTAAAGGTATGAAAACATTAAAGTTTTCAGTTATAATTGCATAAATTGTCTATATTTCTTTTCTTTATATACTGTCTTGGGGTTACATTTGCATAAATGGGGAAAAAATAAAACCGATTTCATCCGTCTCTGTTTCCTCCCTGAATCTGTTTGGTAATTCTGACCCACACGATGTTTCTGTTTCAGTTCTATCAGCATTCTGGGAGCTGATTGGTCCTTACAGCATCATTAGCTGCCAATACTTGATGTTTAATCTCAATATAATACAAGTATTAATATGTTGCATAACTAGACAGTCATATAATTCATGCAACAGCTAATAAAACAGTTTTATTAACAGTAACCCAAATCAATATCGGATCGGATCGAATCAAAGCGTGATAATCGATTCTGAATCTTAAGAATCGGAATCGAATCGATTCTTGATATTTGAATTGATCCCCAGCCCTAGTAGAAAGTACCGGGATAGCGAGATTTAAAAGAGGGTGAGCGAAAAGTTGCGCGAAGCAGCATTTGTTTTGAATTTGGATACAGGAAGAAGAAGCGGAAATGACGCTAATTGCGTCATCACTTTCTCCGTGCGTCGCTGGTTTGATCCAGATATCCCAAATGATTAATCACCATGTATACAGGGATAACCCTGTTTGCTCACGCATGTAAACGGGATATTCCGAATGTTTCAGTAACCGGAATATTAGCAATAACCCGAAGTTTGACTGCATGTAAACGTAGTCACTTATTGACGGGTCTTTGCTGGAGGTTGACTTTGATCCTGCAGGTGTCCAGTGACCTCTCTTCCCTCACCGACACTGGTGGAGATCATTCAGGCTGCGTAGACGATGACTCCCGTGTCACTAATGCTCTCAGTTTACTTTCATCTCTGATTTGAGAACCAGCTTTTATTTTCTTCTGTTCAGCAGAAGAATGATCCCGCCATCTATGCTCGGGGAGACGACTCCATCTCTCCGTTGGTAATTAGATCAGAGCCACCGCTCGGGGAAAGCTCTCTGGACGCACCCTAAACGGATCAATGCCCCTGTATCTGCCTGGGGGCATAAACAACCCCCCCCGGGGAGGGACAGGAGGAGCCTGAGACCTGAGACCGTTCCTTTGGGAGTCACTTGCTGCTATGTGACTGCCCCGGTTGTTGACTTTGCAATGAAATGGTAATTTTGTTTAATTTCATTGGGACATGGATTTTCAGGAAGTAGTTTGTAGCCAAAGACCCCTGTGAGGAGCTAAACTGTACAGTACCTCCACCCAGGTGTGTGATGGTCAAACTGACGCAAAAGAGCTTTTTTCATGTTAAAATGGCAGTTTTCTGTTTTCAAGTTAATTTAAAGGAATATTTATTCTAACCCTGGCGGTGTCCCCAACTCAAAAACCACCTAAAGAACTTTGTAATCCTGTCCTGGTCATTTTATGTGATAAATAGGCCGGAATTATATTGCTGTTTAGCAACTACGCCAGGAACCTCCACTGGACTGACCGTGTAAATGACCGTGATTCCATTTACACTCTAGCGCCACACAAGAACCTTTGACTGGAAAAAATAGCGGCGCAAATCATTTCTTTCTTTCTTTCTTTCTTTCTTTCTTTCTTTCTTTCTTTCTTTCTTTCTTTCTTTCTTTCTTTCTTTCTTTCTTTCTTTCTTTCTTTCTTTCTTTCTTTCTTTCTTTCTTTCTTTCTGGCTCATTTCTTTCTGGCTCATTTCTTTCTTTCTTTCTTTCTTTCTTTCTGGCTCATTTCTTTCTTTCTTTCTTTCTGGCTCATTTCTTTCTTTCTTTCTTTCTTTCTGGCTCATTTCTTTCTTTCTTTCTTTCTTTCTGGCTCATTTCTTTCTTTCTTTCTTTCTTTCTTTCTGGCTCATTTCTTTCTTTCTTTCTTTCTTTCTTTCTTTCTTTCTTTCTTTCTTTCTTTCTTTCTTTCTTTCTTTCTTTCTTTCTTTCTTTCTTTCTTTCTTTCTTTCTTTCTTTCTTTCTTTCTTTCTGGCTCATTTCTTTCTTTCTTTCTTTCTTTCTTACTGACTCATTTCTTTCTTTCTTTCTTTCTTTCTTACTGGCTCATTTCTTCCTTCCTTCCTTCCTTCCTTCCTTCCTTCCTTCCTTCCTTCCTTCCTTCCTTCCTTCCTTCCTTCCTTCCTTCCTTCCTTCCTTCCTTCCTTCCTTCCTTCCTTCCTTCCTTCCTTCCTTCCTTCCACATTGTGCGTCGATTTACACAAAAACGTCATCAACAGGAATTTATAATTTTTACCGTGAGATGACAAATTCTTACGGTATATCGTGAACGGAAAAATATCGCCCATTCCTACTGATGACTTAGCATCTCCATAAAATGTTATAAACTGTCAGTTTACGGACCATTTCCTGCCAGAGGGCTGCTAGCGGGGAACCGTAGCGAGCTGGGGAGCAGCAGGTGCCTGGAGTCCAGGATGGTGGAGGAAGGTGGACCTTCATGTCCTTCTTTTTTGCATATTTTCTCGTGCACAATGCTGGCCTTATGTTGCAAAATACCTGTGTCAGGGTGCCTCTGCTCTCTTATTCCGCTGCAACAATGGGATCCTTTCTCATTCCCCTCCTCCCTCCTTCGCTGTGTTTCCTGCCGAGGGCCCTGCAGGCAGGCTTTTTTTTGTCGACACATTCAATGAAAACCTCTTAGCTTTGTCTTGATTCATTACCGCGGGTCAATGTCATGCACTGAAGTGCAAACACAGAAGCCGAGCTGTCATCGGCGTGAGATATGTACTTGTTTTCAGAAATGGAAACGTGCAATTGTAACCTTTGTTGTGTGAATTAAGGCTTTTTGTTTTATTTCCTCTGTAGCTGTCTTTCATCGATTTATGGTACGTTGCCAGCAAAGTCCCCCTAAGGGGATCACCGCATACGTTTTAAACACAAATGTGCGGCTAATCGGCCGTGACACATACGTGATTCATCAGAAAAATATTTTAGCAAGCTGGCAGCGAGGAGTCACGCTGCCACCACAAGCTGATTCATGTTTCCTCCGCTGTGTCCTGTGTTGTTTCTGAGTAAACTCGCTGTGTTTTCACCGTCTGAAGTCGCGTCCCGGGGGCTAAAAGTGACTCCCTCTTCACAGGGCGTCCTCAAACGGAGCTCCATGTTTCCATTTCATCACTTTGAAGTGAAAACTTCATGGTAACGAGAAATGTTTCGTTGCCAGAGAAACGGCTAAATAAAAAAAAAAACTGATACAAGGGCGTCTTTGGACTAAAAAGGTGCAAAATTTGTGTTTTGTCAGTCAACAGTTGTTCAGGCTGAGCAGAAACCTCCAGCTAACGCCACCCGGACCTCTGACTAGGAATGGGCGATATTTTACCGTTCACGATAAACCGTCAAAAAATTCAAATCAATGATGTTTTTGTGTAAAGCTGATTTATGGTACAGGAAGGAAGGAAGGAAGGAAGGAAGGAAGGAAGGAAGGAAGGAAGGAAGGAAGGAAGGAAGGAAGGAAGGAAGGAAGGAAGGAAGGAAGGAAGGAAGGAAGGAAGGAAGGAAGGAAGGAAGGAAGGAAGGAAGGAAGGAAGGAAGGAAGGAAGGAAGGAAGGAAGGAAGGAAGGAAGGAAGGAAGGAAGGAAGGAAGGAAGGAAGGAAGGAAGGAAGGAAGGAAGGAAGGAAGGAAGGAAGGAAGGAAGGAGAAGGAAGGAAGGAAGGAAGGAAGGAAGGAAGGAAGGAAGGAAGGAAGGAAGGAAGGAAGGAAGGGAAAAAAGAAGGAAGGAAGGAAGGAAGGAAGGAAGGAAGGGAAAAAAGAAGGAAGGAAGGAAGGAAGGGAGCCTGAAAGAGAGCCAGAAAGAAAGAAAGAGAGAAAGAGAGAAAAAAGGATAAATTCCCGTTGATGACGTTTTTGTGTAACAAACATGGCGGATCTGAGAGCGAGATAGATTCATAGTTAAAAAGGTGGAGTTGAATTAGTATTTTTTTTATCGTCATTTTTATCGTTATCAGGATAAATGCCAGAAATTATCGTGATACATTTTTTAGTCCATACCGCCCATCCCTACCTCTGACTGACCCTTAATTTGAGTTTCACCTCGGTCTTGAGTGGGAAAATCCTTGTAGGAAGAAACGCTGTTATCTCATCCAGGCAGAGATGTGCACGGGGGAGGGAAGTGTTTTTCTAAATAATGCATACAACTGTAAGGTGTGTGTGTGTGTGTGTGTGTGTGTGTGTGTGGTGTGTGTGTGTGTGTGTGTGTGTGTGTGTGTGTGTGTGTGTGTGTGTGTCGTGTGTGTGTGTGTGTGTGTGTGTGTGTGTGTGTGTGTGTGTGTGTGTGTGTGTGTGTGTGTGTGTGTGTGTGTGCGTACTCGTCTGCTAACTTGACCCAATTTACTTTAGTCACATGGCATCAGAGTCAGATACAGTAAAGTGTCGACTGGATCAATGTTTTATAGCGTACGGGGGGGGTGAAGGAGGGGGTTCCCAGGGTTTGTTTGTTCTCAGCAAACCATTACCGGCGGGCGAGATTGCTGATCTTTCCAAGCAATTGCATCCCTAATGGGAAATATGGGAACGTTTATTCTCCTGCACCTCCTCCACATTTACAGAGACTTACATTCAGACATTCGGGTGGATGTAAAGAAAGAAAAGGAGGTGGGCAGAAGCATGAAGGTTCTCACTGCTGGGGGTCAAAGGTGACAGCCCTGACGCGGAGGGAGGGAGGGAGGGTGAAACGGACCGGAGGTCTGTGGGAACCACAAGTCAGACGCCCCGATTTAATAATAAACTGGAAATTAAACCAAAACTTTACTCCTTTCTAAGTGTTTTAAGATGAAACCATCAGAGATGGTGGTACATATTGGGGTTTCCTTCACCTGTGGACACCAACGATGACTGCGTTTCCATGCATCAATGACCCTTTTAAAACCCGAATATTGGCAATAACCCGAATTTGCACGGCCATGTAAACACCAATAACCCCTTTGAATAACCCGAATTTGCTCGTATTCCGGTTTTTAAAAACCCGAATATGACCCCTGGGTTACTCCTTTTAAAACCCGTATATTGGGTCATGTAAACACCAAACAGAATATCCCCATCAAACGGAACAGGAATTTGTTTTCTGCGCATGCTCCTGGTCTTTTGAGTCCAGGAAGTTCTTATAAACACGGAGAAACACAAGACCACGCCACACTTTTGGAGTGAGGAGGAGGACTAATCACTTCATAAATGTAATGAAGGATAGGAACATTTCTGCATTTGTAGACGGTAGAAAGTACCGGGATAGCGAGATTTACAAGAAGGTGAGCGAAAAGTTGCGCGAAGCAGCATTTATTTTGAATTTGGATACAGGAAGAAGAAGCGGAAATGACGCCAATTCATCACGTTCTCCACGCGTCGCTGGTTTGATCCAGATATCCTGAATTATTAATTACCATGTACACAGGGATAACCCTGTTTGCTCACGCTTGTAAACGGAATATTCTGAATGTTTCAGTAACCGGAATATTAGTAATAACCCGAATTTTGACTGCATGTAAACGTAGTCATTGTTATTAAAGGTACGTAAGAGATTTCTGGATTATATCGTGTGTGTTGATATTTGAACCAAACATGAACAAAACATGGAGATTATGGCTCTCCCAAAAGAAATGCCGGCATGAACTCTCTCTTTACGTCCTACTCATGAAAGAGGCCGCGAGCAGCCGGGGAGGAGATGTTCAGGGGAACCTGCTGGAAAGTGTTATGGGTTAGAAATCTACTCTATTTATGGTGGGTTATTGTGGAATTTAAAACGCTGTCAGTTTACATTTTTAATTAGTTAAACATGAAGGAAAAAGACCTCCAAGTTTCTGCAGTAAAACCTTTAAGATTGCAACAAGCCTGATAACTTTTCCTCACATTTTTCTTATGCACCTGTGTGATGTGGTGAAGACCAAAATAAAAACAGCATTTGTGAACATGTTGTGGGTTTCCTAACTTTCAGAGGTTCACAACAGCCTTCAGCCGTCACATATACCAGGTTTCAGGCTGGCTAGTTGTCATTGTTGGAGGTGGATGATTGATTAAGCAATAAATGCTAATTTTGAAAGAGCTTTGGTAACCAGAGCTGCCAGAGACTTCCTGCTTATGCAAGCATTGGTTTGAAGTTGCAGTTGGAGAGTGTATTTTTTATCATATTTGCTGAAATTACCACTCTTTTCAGATATTATGTCATAAACGACGTCGTTTTGAGGAAAAAAGCCGCTGTTTTGGCACCGCCCCCAAGTTTCCGCCTTTCGCAATTCCTCCAATCAGAGCAGGTGGGCGTGTTTACAGAATGTCAATCACAGTCCTGCACACGCTCCGGACAAAAGCCCCTTCCCCTCAACGCTTCGTCTTGAGAAGACTGAATGTGAAATGGTTGTACAAGCATTATTATTTATGCAACTTATTTACCTCCATTTGTCCCAGTATTGATTTATTCTCGGGTATCCTGTAGCAATGTAGCTACAGTAACTCGTACTCACGATAGACGGCTCCGATGCTCAAATGGGCCTCAGGAGGCAGTTCTGCACTTCCTCTGAGAGGTTGAGAGCTCCATAAATGTTGCATGCGTTAACATTTCCTAGCCAGTAACTGGATTTTTGGGAAGGTTTGATCCGCAGACCGACCCCACCCATCCTCCGGTGAAATGACTTGAGGTAAAGTCATTTCTTCTGTAACGTCACTCGAGACGTTTTTGAAATTCTCACTTTCAAAGTTATGACTGTTAACAGTATGGAAATCTCAGGCCTTTAGTCTGGTTTATGGATCCAGTATGGATCAAACGCAGATAGCCGACAGCATGCTTTACAGTTTATCCTCGTATCTGTTTTATAACCTCCGTTCAGTGTCGGAGAGCAGCAGAAACTACGAGCCAACGTACATCTGCATTATGCACGACCAATAAAAAGATAAGATTGCTCTTTAAGATGAACCGTTTTCCGCTCGCTGCTTTACTGCAGGGCTTTAAATTAAACATTTAAGGCAAACTAATGACATCGATACGTTCATTTTTCTGAGGCCGGTGATGTATCTGCCGTTGCCGTGGCGAGAGGCCGCTGCACGCCAGCGGTTAGTGTGCTGATGGACCGCCGGCTCATGCAGCTTTAATGAACCTGAGATTTACACGTATTTAACGTCTTTGAGTTTGGAAACTCTTCACTCAGCGTGAATAAGATGAGGCCAGTTTTCCGTCCTAGTGCAGGACCAAACATGCAATTCACCAAATGACCACTAGGGTCCAAAAATATGCATGTTTTTTCAGCAAATATAAACATTTTACAGCCTGGTTCACTAATAGCTTTGGTCTGCACGGCTGGGATTCACATCCTGGACGGTTTAAGGTGACGTGATATGAAATCACAAGTTTATGAATGATTTGGAATGGCTTTTTTGGTCTGTGACGTCAAACTGTAAGCTGTTTACATTTTAGCCACTTAGCCCTTAGCATTTTTGCTTAATTTAACATCTGAGTTGATGTGAATTAAGAGCCAGGAGACCATAATTCGCCTTGTGGTGTCAGTGATACTAAAAAACTGCTTTAAGCGGCTTTGGGTTCGTCTCAAAGGTTCCCGGGCCGAGCCACCAATGGGAGTAGCCAAGAGTCGAGCTGGCAGCTGGGCGGATGCAAGCTAACATTAGTTAGCATCGTAGACTAACATGAACCAAACAAAGCTTGTTCGTCACCTAGGGCTGGGCGATATGGACCAAAAGTCATATCTCGATATTTTCTAGCTGAATGGCGATACTCGATATATATCCATATTTTTCTGTGACATAATTGGGGTTTCCTCCAAAGCATTATAGCATAGCATCTCTGTTAGCTTCATTTTTTTCTGAGGCAAACCCTTAAAAAACAGTCAGTTTTAATACAAAGCCTCGTGCCAAATGTCACACAGGTTCCTTTATTAACAGAGGTCTGCACAATATCAAAATGTATAAAACAAATGAAATAAAAATAAACTGCCGGCATATAGAGAATAAAAATCAAATAAAAATCAATAAAATAAAACAAATATCCCTTTCCTGCATAACAATTAAATTAAAATACACTGTGCAATTAATACAATGTAGACAGTAACAGGCAGACTTTTCCACTGAGGTTGACAGTTGTGCAAATAACAAAACATTTGTGCAAATCTCAAATAAAACATTCAAGTCAATTTGTCACAAAATAAGCTATATCAAAATCATACAAAAAATATATATATATTTTTTATATATATATATTTTTTTTTTTAATCGATATAAACGATATTAACGATATTGTCTTGTACCATATCGCGTTTGAAAATATATATCGATATATTCAAATCTCGATATATCGCCCAGCCCTATCGTCACCCTCATTTTCTTATTGTTGATTGACGAAGTGACGTGGGCAGAGTCACTTCTTGCCAACATGGTTTCCCCGATAGGCCTAAAAAATCAAGCGAGGCTCCAAAGCTGCTCTTCAGAAACCCGTTTAAGGTCACAGATAGTTGGTCCCGCAGACTTAGCTAATGTTGATGCAGTCGCCATGTAAACAGTTTGCAGTAAACACTCGGCAACAAACACTTTGCAGGGTAAATACTACCAACGTGCTTTTGTAATAACCGTGCAATTCGAGGCCGACAGGACAAAAATAGATGTTGCTGTGCAGCTTGTTGTCTTTGATATACTACAACAGATGTCGCTAGGCTGCTATCATAGATTATATATTACTGTATATATTAAATAAAGCCTCCGGCTGAAGCTGACTATGCAAAAGTTCAACTAGGAGACAGATTCATGCTTTTATTTTGTAACATCTAAGCAGGAACTGCAGATGTCATTACAAACGGCATCACTTATGATGATGACATGAGCGTGAATCATGGTATTAATCCATCTGCTCTGCAAACTGAACGTGGTTTCAATTTATAACCGACAGCATTTAAGACCGCCGAGCACGCTGGCCCGTACGCCCGGTACGTGATGTACCGCTGTGACTAGGGATGGGCGGTATGGACTAAAAAATTGATCACGACAATTTCTGGCATTTATCCCGATAACAATAAAAAAATTACGATTAAAAAAATACCAATTCAACTCCACCTTTGTAACTATAAATCTATCACCACATTCAGTCTTTGGAGCCAAATCACTGCTCTAAAAGATACTAAATGCTACTAAACTACACCAATTAAATTAAATTAATAAAAACCAACCAACTCATCAACTGGATTCTTTCTTTCTTTCTTCTTCTTTCTTTCTTTCTTTCTTTCTTTCTTTCTTTCTTTCTTTCTTTCTTTCTTTCTTTCTTTCTTTCTTTCTTCTTTCTTTCTTTCTTTCTTTCTTTCTTTCTTTCTTTCTTTCTTTCTTTCTTTCTTTCTTTCTTTCTTTCTTGCACCTTTCTTTCTTGCACCTTTCTTTCTTTCTTTCTCCTTTCTTTCTTGCTCCTTTCTTTCTTTCTTTCTTGCCCCTTCCTTCCTCCCTTCCTTCCTTCCTTAAATCCGGCTTTACACAAAAACATCATCAACGGGAATGTATCGTTTTTACCGTGAGATGACAAATTCTTACCGTGGGGAATTTTTTGAGACGGTATATCGTGAACGGTAAAATATCGCCCATTCCTAGCTGACGTGGTCGCATTCACTCATAACTCGACAGTAACTCAAACAAAAGACAACGACCCCGGCGTTCGTGTGCGTGGGTCCAGAGGAACCGGGCCCCCATCTGTCTCAGTTATACCGGCTCGCCACCTCGTCCCTTCATTCCACTCAGCGCGCACGTCTTTAGTGTGTCAAGTACAGGTCAGCGTGCTCCTGGCAGCCCAATCAAGCCTGATGAATAACGCAAGTGCAGAGGAGCAGGAGAAGATGAGGGGACGACTTCAGACGGAGGTGCGATGAATATTACATGACCTTCCTGAGCATTAAGCTCCGTACGCATGTTCGGAGGAGTTGCCTCAAAAAAATGTGGCGTCTGTCGTCGGCGTAGAAGCGTGTGACAGATTTTTAATGGGCTTCACGTAAGGATCCGTGAGACTTCCCGACCAGGGAGCGGCCGCTTCTGCTGGACCTGAACCCGCCCTCCCTCCGGAGATCAGGTCCAGTATCTGGTTCTGAGCACCAGCATCTGATCATTTCATGATAAAGTGGTTTTGTCTGGTGTAATTACCCCTGAATTCATGTTTTTTTTTCCTGCTTTGGGCCGAGGGATTCTCAGATAGAAAGGCTGAACCTGCTGAAACAGCCCTGGCTTGGATATATAATTAAATATACTTCATTATCTTCAAGTGTAGAATTAAATTAACCCTTGTGCTGAAGGAAGGAAGGAAGGAAGGAAGGAAGGAAGGAAGGAAGGAAGGAAGGAAGGAAGGAAGGAAGGAAGGAAGGAAGGAAGGAAGGAAGGAAGGAAGGAAGGAAGGAAGGAAGGAAGGAAGGAAGGAAGGAAGGAAGGGAGGGAGGAAGGGAGGGAGGAAGGGAGGGAGGAAGGAAGGAAGGAAGGAAGGAAGGGAGGAAGGGAGGAAGGAAGGGAGGAAGGAAGGAAGGAAGGAAGGGAGGAAGGAAGGGAGGAAGGGAGGGAGAGCAGGGAGGAAAGAAGGGAGGAAGGAGAAAGGAAGGAAGGAAGGGAGGGAGGGAAGAAGGAGAGAGCAGGAGGAAAGAAGGAAGGAAGGAGAGAGCAGGAAAAAAGAAGGAAGGAAGGAAGGAAGGAAGGGAGAAAACAAGGAAAGAAGGAAGGAAGGGAGAAAAGAGGAAGGGAGGAAGGAAGGGAGAAAAGAGGAAGAAGGAAGGAAGGAAGGAAGGAAGGAAGGAAGGAAGGAAGGAAGGAAGGAAGGAAGGAAGGAAGGAAGGAAGGAAGGAAGGAAGGAAGGAAGGAAGGAAGGAAGGAAGGAAGGAAGGAAGGAAGGAAGGAAGGAAGGAAGGAAGGAAGGAAGGAAGGAAGGAAGGAAGGAAGGAAGGAAATAGGAAAGAAGAATTAGGTCATTTTGACCTGAAGACAGCAGAAGGGTTAAGAGCGAAGCAAACGTTTTAGTTTTGGTGTAGTTGTTGCAACAGACTTTTCGAAAATGGAAATATGGAACAGTAATATTTTTAGGAGTATAAACAATATAAAAACATAAATAAATGGGATTATGATTTACTATAAATATATATGCACGGTAAGTGATTCAATGAGTAGAATGAAAACTCACACGTCAAGCTAATGCATGTCTTTGTCACCCGGTTTGCGCCGAGCGCTCCTGGAAAAAGCCCCTCAGGAACCCCGTAGATTCAATTACCGCCCGCTGGACAATAAGCCTCAGAAATACATCGCATTTTTTGGACTCCATGATTTTCTTTAAAGCGACGGCAGATGTCGTCTTTTATCTCCGTGTCTTGCGGTCGTTATCCCCCCAAAACCCCCTCGGATAATGACGCCGTAAAAGCACGGTTCCCCTAACCGCAGGTTTTAAACGAGGACCTAGAACCATAAAATCAGCCATAAAGGATCACAAAAAAGGTCTTTCAGAAGAGGTGATTTATGGCACTTTAATGTTTCGAGTAGGGACGAATTTTCCACATTTGTTCAAATTAGTGACGTTTGGACAGCAGCTCCTGTTCGGCCTCTGCGCGGAGCGGGAGCCGGCAGGCCTGCAGTGATCGGAGCAGGGTATTTATGGCCTTGACCCAATAAGTGGAGTGTCAGTGACGGGTGGAGTATTGGGGTTTGTAGGTGGAGGGTTGGAAGACGAGTTGACAGAGGCGTCGCTGGGGAACGTCTGCTTGGAGGTTCATGTTGGGGCCGGTGGGGGAGGAGGAAACAGCTGACCACATGGCTGACTGACAGCAGCCCGGCATCCCGGGCCTCCTCCTCCTCAGAGCTGGTTGTTTGCCTCCCTTTCTCTCAGTTTGGGGAGAAGTGGGAGCCAGCTGGTAGGAAAAGAGGAAGGAGACGGGAGACTCGAGGATCCACATCAGAAGCTCTGGTTCCTCCCTGGTTTCAGCGAAGCACCTGAACCTGTCAGGGTGGAGGGTGGCTCTTTTTTTTATCTGGTTAATCTTCTTCAAGCACCTACTGATGTTTATCTTTGCCCAAAAGATGGATGATGGCAGGGTCTTTCAGATCTTTAAACACAAACATGCTAATACCAAACATACTTTCTTCAAGATGCTACTTACTAATTTCTTGTCTAATCATTTGCATCAGTCATCTTAATACCGTATTTTCTGGACCATAAGTCGCACCAGCCATAAAATGCATAATAAAGAAGGAAAAAACATATATAAATCACACCGGAGTATAAGTCACATTTTTGGGGGAAATTTATTTGATAAAATCCAACACCAAGAACAAACATGTCATCTTAAAAGGCAATTTAAAATAAAAATAGACTAGAGGCAACAACAGGCTGAATAATTGTACGGTTTGCTTATGTTACATGACACGACTGAGAACGTGCCTGGTATGTTAACATAACATATTAAGAGTTATTCAGACAACTATAGCATAAATAACATGCTAAGAAGTTTACCAAACCATCCCGTGTCACTACAAATAACTAAAATCCAATGAAATCTTCATCCTCGGTGTCACTTTTAAATAACTCCGGAGGTAGAAGACGCGGCGCTTCCTCTTCTACGTCGCTTACGTCAGATTCATCGTCAGTTGCAGTTTAGTGTGAAAATAACATGTGAAATGATACACCGGTAATAATGTGTTAATAATGTGTTAATACTTTCACACATAAGTCGCTCCAGAGTATAAATTGCATCCCTGGCCAAACTATGAAAAAAAAACAACCTGATTTATATTCCGGAAAATACGATACTTGAATAGTTAAGATTTTAAACACGAGTATAAGACTAAAATATAAGACTATTCCAACAGAAGTAATAGCAACTTAATTAGGATTTTCCCTTTCAGAGATCCCTGCAGTGGGTTGCATTTTGATTTAGCGCTGGTTTTACATCGGATGCCCTTCCTGACACAGTCCTTTCCCGTTTATCCAGCTGGGTACAGGCGCTCTTGGAACAGTGAAGCAATGCAGGGGTTCGGTATCGCGCCCAAGGACGCTTTGGCACCTGACTGGGGTTCAATCTGGTGTCCAAATCAGACGGAAACTGACTTTTACTATTTAACCATGACAAAAGTCATACCAAACTTGATAAGACATCACTTGAAAGACCCTTGGTGGCTCATCGTGTCCCCAGATTGGGGTACTACGTCGGATACCCGTCCCGACACGATCCTCTACGTGCATCCAGGCTTGGGTTGAGACGACTAGAAGACGACTAGACTAGACGACTGGCTTGTGTCCGGGTTTTTGTAATGAGGTCAGTGTGAGGTTCAGGCCACGTTTACACATAGCCGGGTATTTACAAAAACGGATATTTCCCCGTCTACGTTTTGAAAAATACCCTCGTTTACACGAACCCGCATGAATACGCTGTTAAGGTGCTATGAGCAGCCAAACCTACAGGGGGCAGCGTAACGAGAAGCGTAAAGTCATGCTAGCCAATCAGAATCCTGGAAAAAAAACGTCAACAAATGACACGTGTGAAGCCTGAATAATATGGTTCCGCGTTAAATCGACGGCGTGGCCTACGTACGGTGCACGTCGCCGCGTACCCTACGCCGTAGGCTCTGCGTTGGTGTAACGCAGAACCATAAATCAGCCTTGACTGCCAGTTACTTCCAAGATGGAACGAGAGTCTTTCGTTTGGAGTGACAGAGAAGTGGAGTTACTTTTAAGCGTGACTTTAGAATATAAAACAGGTAAAATACAAGAAAATATTGACGGTGGCCAAACAAATTGTAAACACAGGTCGCACACATGACGCTGGTGACGTTTCTGTCGCATAATGTGACGTTCTGAAGCTTAAATCTCTTCCCTCCGTTTACAAGCAAACGTGAAAACAGAGTTTTTGAAAATCTCCACCTTGGCCGGAGTTTTCAGAAATGATCGTTTTTGGTGACTTTGAGCTCCGTTTTCGTGTAAACGAACGGCCAAAACGCATGAAAACACCACCGTTTTTGCTCCGTGTAAACGGGGCCTCAGTGTCCTGCCCGGGGAGCTGGGGATCGATCTCTGCAACCCAACCCGCTCTGCCACGGGTGCCGGTATTCAGTACTCGAGTTGTAAAAAAAAATCAGGGGGGGGTGGTGGATTTTATCATATGGGGACAGATAATTTGTTCTGATTACAAATGATATAATATATTACAAATAATAGCAGTGACCAAAACACCTGCAGAAATACTGCAGGAATGACATAGCAGCAGTTAAATGCAGCCTTCTGTAAGCTTTAAATATCCACTGGGCTTACATCAAATACATCAAAACACAACAATAAAAAACAGTTTTCTGAACTTATCAATATGACTCTGTCCTTCACAGGATAAGTAAAATGGATCACTGCAAAAACTCAAAATATTAACAAGAATATTTGTCTTATTTCTAGTTAGAATGTCTCATTTTAGTAAAATAATCTCATTACACTTAAAACAAGACTCATCACTGGAAAAACAACAACAATTTTCACCTGTTTGAAGTAGATTTTCACTTGAAATAAGTAGAAAAATCTGCCAGTGGAACAAGATTTTTTTGCTTGTAATGAGAAGATAAATCTTCTTCTAAGATTTTCCTACTTATTTCAAGTGAAAATTTACTTGAAACAGGTGAAAATTGTCAAATAAGTTATTTTTCTGGTGTTATTTTTCTGGTGATGACTCTAAATGTTGAAATAGCAGTAAAACCATTGATGAAATGACATAAGGGATGGAAAGGGGGGATGGCAGTTTTACAGGGGGGATGATTTTGACCGTTTTTATTTCAGGGGGGATGCCATCCCCCCTCAACTTGAGTACTGCCGGTATTCCTCCAACAGCAACGGCGCAGGACTTTGTGAGTGATACCAATGAAAGACCCGCCTCCCTGGGAGAGGAAACCGCCCAGTCTCGCCGCGGCCGAGGCGCCGAGGCCGTTTCAGGGAGGGTTTTGTGTGTCGGCTCGCCCCGCCGTCCTGACTCAGAGGTTTCTCTTGTTTAATCCACCGGCGTCCCTGATCCCCATCCTGAGCCAAGCACCCACAGCGTGGCCATAAGGGTAAAAAAAACATAAAACTAATGAAATTGTTGCTCTGGATCCCGCATGCTTATTGCATTAAGTGCAATCAATAAATCCTTTTTTTTTGCTACGCTAAACCTCCCCACTCTCTGAATCTCAATAAAGCTGAGTGCTCTCCGTGTAATGAAGATTGCTCGGGAACTTGATTACTCTTGCTGCCACTGAACTAAAGGAGGGGTCTTCTTGGCCATTTTCCCCAGGACTGTCTGGGTCTAAACTTGGCTTTTTTTTTTTTAATATGCTGCTAAAACGGAGCTGTGTTTGTGCACATGAGTCAAACTGCATCGCATCAGCAAGACAGCCATGGGGGCTTTATCGCATCCCTGCAGAGATTATAGTATCTCACATGGGAAACGAATCTCGCAGGAAAATGTAACTATGACTCAAACTAGACGTAATGTCACCGTTTTGCGGGAATCGTCACTGTGATTCAGACTGTGTCGAAAGGGATGCTTTTTCTTCAGAATCCTGCAGCTCAGATCAGATTTAGGTGTCTAAGTTTGTTCGTATGAAACAGCTCAACATTTCTTAAGAATAGACATCACGGTGTCAAACTTCACATTTTTGTTCTGCTTGTAAACTGATCCCGGCGGCTGCAGAAACGGAGCGTCACAACTTTCCCTTCAGCGTTCCCTCAGAACGTGGGAAGAAGGAGCCGAGCCCGGGTCCTAGGGACCCGGCCGGGTTCACCCGCCGCTCCCGTGACCCGTAGCCAGACGTATCGGAGCGGTAACAGCGCTCCGGTCCGGGGCTGAGAGCGGGATCACAGAAAAGAGAGCAGCCTTGTTTTGTCTAGCGCTCGTTTCCCACTGCAGGGTATCTCCCCATCAAGGCACCAGGATCCACGATAAACTAAGAGGTTCTCTCAGGATCTGCATTTCCCCTCCTCTTCCCATCATTACCTTGCAAGTATTTTCAGCGGCGGAGGGGGGGATGGGGGGGTAAATGTTCCTCCGTGTTCCACTGGAGAAACAATTTTTGCACAAATTGCAGTTTGGGTCGTGGGTTAAAACTTTTGATTCCCTCCTGGGTTGATGCTCGCTGTTGCTCAGCGCTGATGGATCCGGCGTTGTTACCTGGAGGTCTCGGGTTAAGCTCTTTCGTTCGTGGCCTACTGTACTTTTTATTTTTTTTCCTGTTATCACCGGGGCTGTTGGACTTTTTTTTTTTTTTTTTTGTTCACCGCCAGCTTTGAAGTCTTATCAGATCCCTCCGCCGTGCTTGACTTTCAGCGCTCATTGAAAATCCCGTTTTGCTTCAGGCCCCCAGTTTCTTTTGAAATATGGAAAACGCAGGAAGATGACCACCGTCGCTCCCCTGTGATACCTAGTGGAGCCGGTTCGCTTTAAATATTTGATTAGCTGCCGTGGAGTTTGAAGGATGTCAGCCAAAGAATAAGAAAGGATTGAAACAAAGTTACCTGAACCTGGATTTTATAGATTTGTGACCAATGAAAGCCTGCTTTCTTTTTATTTTCCCTTTTTGCATTAAATAACCTGCTGAAGCCACTTTTTGAATTTGCCAGGCTCCACTCTTTTATAGTCAGTCCCTTTCTAAACAATAATTTTCTGTTCTGTCGCAAAAGGCAGATGATCGGTTTACATCCAAAAGTAAATAATTTCTCTCCAAAGCAAATAATAATCCCCAAACTACGGAAGAGTATTAGGGCCAGGCAGGAGAAAAATTTAAATAATATTTTAGAGGAGGAACATTTTTTTTTCATTATGCACTTCGAGAAAAAAGTCGAAATGTCGAGAGAAAAGTCGAAATGTCGAGATTAATGTTGAAGTACAATTTCGAGAAAAAAAGTTGAAATGTTGAGAAAAAAGGCGAAATTTTGACTTTATTCTTGAAATTGTATTTCAACATTAATCTCCACATTTCGACTATTTTCTCGACATTTCGACTTTTTTCTCGACATTTCGACTTTTTTCTCGAAGTGCACAATAAAAAGAAATCTTCCCCTCTCAAATATTTTTTCTCCTGCATGGCCCTAATACTCTTCCGTACCAATCCTCTCGGATCAGAGTGCAACATATTTTTTCAAGGGGGGAGCTGCAGCATTGTGAATAATTTTAAAAAGTAAGCAGACATTTCACTGCTTTATCATATTCTCAAAGTTTAAAATTTCATATTGAGTATGTGACAGTGATGGTAGGGCCGTTGTCCCCAAACCTTGGAAAGTTCTGGGAATTTTAAGAGTTTGGGAATTGATGGGAATACGAAACAATACACAGTTTAATTGTCCCGTTAGGAAACTCATGTTAGCCTCAGTAGCACTTAAAACACTAATATCTGGATACATCAATAAAGATATTGACCTATAACTATTGGTAACTAACTACCAATAATAGAAACTAGTTGGAGTCAGTAACGGAAACAAACTGTAGATCAGCGTCAGTGTTCAAGTTTCTGGTTAGCTTATCGAAGGCAAAAGTAGCTGAAAAAAAAACGTCTTTTAGCATTTTAGTTTCAACAAAAACTGCTTTAATGTAAAATTAGCAAATGTGTTTGAAGAGTATATAGATAGTCCATAAATCAGTTATGTTTAACATAAACTAGTTAACACAATTTATTTGACAATTTCAAAGGCTAGCCATGTTAGCGTTTCTCGTTACTGCAACGCTGTTTCTTCTGCAGGTAACTTATCTCTTTATGACAAAATTGATTAAGTTGACAAAGTTATAGATTGATTTAGCTCACTGATTAGCCTTTTTTTTAATTTCCACTTTACTTTTTTATTGTTAGTTTTGTATTTTTAAAGAGACGACAGATGCATCACAAAATAAAATCAAAAGATAAAAAGAAAATGAGAAATTTCTCAGTGTTTGTCGCTGTTCTCCTTTTAAATACAGTCCATTTTCCCCATATTGCTTCTAGTTGAGTTTCCCGTAGGTATAATACGTAAAATGTGTACGTTTTCTGTACGTCAACCTTTCCATCACATAAATTCCTTCTACAATATGGAACCATTGATCTTGAGTAGGAGAGTCCCGTTTACCCCATTTTTTTGTGATAGCTTTTTTTTTTTTACCAGCTATTGATAAGATCTTCACCAAGTATTTGCCTATTGGTTGTACATTTCCTTCACCCAGGTTACGGAGATACGATACTGTACAAGTCTTAGGTGTCTTATAGCCAAGTACTGTCTGTAGTGAATCATGTATCATTTTCCAAAACTGTATTATTTTATCACATTTCCAAAACACGTGAGCGTGATCTGAATTCAGTGTGCCACAATCTGTCCAACAGGTTCTTGCTTAGTTGTTTGCTCTTCACCTTAGGTGTAATAAAAAGGTTTACCAGATTTTTCCAGGAGAATTCCCTCCAGATCCATGAACTAGTCGATGTGTGATGTATTTTCCACATATTTAGTTTTAATTGTTCTGCATCAGTTGTAAATGATTTAAACTGTTCCATAATATTCCAGTTGTTTAGGCAGATATGGTGTTCCACCTGGCATTGTCATCTTATTCAGCATAAAAATCCCACATCTATCATCTGATAGGTGGAAAGATTTCTCCCCAGCTTTGGCAGGAGGGATCATGCTTGTGAATAAGGAGTATGTTGATTTCACTGGTATCAGCGATGAATCAAGCCAAGGTTTTGGGAGGAATATCATGGGATTCCAGGCCCTTGATCAGATATTATCCGTAATCAAGGACGGAGGATTCAGAGAGTGGATACATCACCTGAACCCACTGAGCAGGAGGCACTTCCGCCACTATGTATCACAAAAACATTTTAATCTCGTTTCACGCCACTCACAGCATCCCCGGAGCCGGCCCCAGTGCAGCAATCGGTTTTACAACAGACACATTTGGGGCGTCTGGTGTCAGCTCGATGTCTGAGTCCAGGCTGGCCGCTCAGATCTTATCAAATATTTTAGTTGATGCAGTCCAAGATACTAAGCAAAACAAAACCACCACGCTGTCATTGAGAAAAGGAACGAGTCTTAATGTTTTTTTTTATATTTATCAGAAGCTTGATTTATTACCGAAACTGAAATTCAGTTAATTAGTGGGTCCAGCCTGTTTTCCTCTTCCTTTATCTCTGTCCAAGGACTGGGCGTCCTTGTACATAATCTAAAATAATTTGGGAGGCAAATCCAGCAACATCAGCTAAAATGGCCCATCGAGTGCAAAAGAGATCAATACTTATATGGTTTTGACGTCCAAGCGAGAGGCAGTTTAGTCGTGATCCAGTGAGACTAAGCCTCTCTGAATGCAAGTATAGATCCTCACCTTGAAAAATGATTGATGAGTTTTGCCATTATGTATCTTGACCAGAAGTGCTTGGCGGTACGACTGAAAATGATTTACTGCAAGTGTCCATTATAGAAATGGTTAAAAACCCAGAGGTATCTCAGTCTAGACAGGGCTGCGTCCGTGTCGTCATCGCCTGCTCGAAACATGTGCTGATACGGGATTTGGCTTAAATCTTGGCAAACAGTTTCTAACGTCTCTTTTTTTCCCTTCTCTTTCATGTGCTGTTTCCTCCTTTGTCCCGCCAACGCCCTACCAGGTAAGACCACTCCCTTTATCTCTCATGGTCTTTTCTCCCGACCACAAACCTTCCCCGAGTTACTTTCATCTGCGGCTTTTGGGACATAAAAGCCTTCTATGTGGTCCACTCATCCTGTTTCAGTTGTCGATATGGCATTTTATATCTGCCTTCCATTATTTTTTTTTAATCATCTGTGCCCATCTCCTCATATTCTGCCCATTTCCTGTCGAGAAGACGCCACACAGACCCGTGGCATTTCTGTGCTGTAGCCACGTCATCCTCGTTTTCCACGTAACCTTCGTTTCCCCTGAAGTTAGTCTGACGGTTTGGATAAATGACACGTTTGTGACGGCAGTCCGGACCAGGCAGTCCAGCTCTGTTTTCACCTATACTATTTGCATCATCAGGGCTTAATGAATAAGAGATAACTGATTATTGGACCAAAAAGAATAGATTGATGACGAGTGGAAACAACTGAAGGAATCAAGGTGATATCTAACCGTACTTTAGTGCCATATTTAGTCTTAATATCTTTATATTTTCTTCAGAACGACCCGGTTTGCAGAGACCTTTTCCGTTCCTGCCAGAGCTCCTTCCTGGCTCTTGACGGAGGGTATTTTGGGTATTTTGGGTGGAGACCGGCTCATGATTGGTCGGCTTAAGTGTAGATGACCACTTTGACTGTAATTAATAGATAACATCCTGGGAAACGCAACATAGTGGTTCTTTTGGAGGAAAAAGCAGTGAAGGAAGCACATCAGGAATTGGTCATTGGTGTCCAAACCTCACATTAATTGAAGTCTGAGGTCTAAAACCAACTTGAGAGGTTGCAAATGCCTACCTGGTCAGTCACAACCATCGATTCAACCCTGTCTGTCTTGTGAAGTGTATCTGGTACCCCGCCCATTAATACCTCCTAAGAGGGTGGAGGTGGATTTCAAGCCATGACTCGTACAGGATTTGAATGGATGGACGAGGTGACGTCCTCGAAACGTTGGCACGTGGAGCTGTTTTTAGCCCTCGTGTTGCTTAACCCTTGTGCTGTCTTTGGGTCAAGGGAGGGTGAAGGGAGAAAAGAAGGAATGAAGGAAAGAAGGAAGTAAGGAAGAAAGAAGGAAGGAAGTAGGAAAGGGAGTAAGGAAGGGAGAAAAGATGGAAGGAAGGAAAGGAAGTAGGAAAGGGAGTAAAGAAGGGAGAAAAGGAAAGAAGGGAGGGAGGAAGGAATGGAGAAAAGGAAAGAAAGAAGGGAGGGAAGAAGGAAGGAATGGAGAAAATAAGAAAAGAAGGAAGGAAAATCAAAGAATGTAATAAAGGAACGAATGACGAAAGGGAGGTAGGAAGAAAAAGGAGTAAAGGAGGGTAAAAAAGGAGGAAAAGAGGAAGGGAGAAGGAAGGAAAGAGCATGGCAGGAGGAAAGAAGGATAGAAGAATTGGGTCATTTTGACCCAAAGACAGCACAAGGGTTGAAACATCAAATGATGATAAGATCCAGGAGAATAATCCGATTTGGTCTAAACGTGACGACGTACCCTGCAAGGACTTGTTGTACCTCACGCGAGTCATTGCTCAATTTAGAAACAATGACAGACGTTAAGGGCTCTTCTTAACGCAATATGATTGATGATGACTGATGGAGTCACAGCGGTTGGGTATCTCATGTCTACAAAAGAGCTTTTATACAAGTTATTTGGAAATAATGTATATTACTGTGAGACGGTTCTTAAGAGGAGCTTTTTCTTTTTTTTATCATTTTATTTTTCTGAGAGAAACATACAGAATAGCTTCAACACAACCATACTTTCACAGCAAGGCAGACAGATATGTACAGTTTGACTTACTTATTTCCCTCTGTTACTCTCCCTTCCATTTTGTTATATGTAAAATATAACAAGTGTCACACTTCCTTTCCAATATCTGAAAGTCAAAAATCTGATACTTCAAGTCATGCACAAAGGTACTTATAGCAGTTGAGGTCTCCGTGCTCCTATGTATCCTGTCCATTTGTAGCTCCAACTCTCAAACGTCTCTGATTGTAGCCTTAGAGCAAATGTCAATTTCTCCATAGTATAGATTTCTTGAACAGTTTTTTGCCAGTCTTCCAATGTCGGTGCATTGGGTGTTGTAACCACTTCCTTGTTATGGCCTTCTTCGCTCCAATCAATAACATCTTCATTAGATATTTATCTACTTTCGCTTGAGTATGCAATGCCATGGTACCAAAATACATGATGCTGACATCAAATTGTACAGTAATTTGAAATATGTGTTCCAGACAATCATGAATGTCATGCCGATAAGACAGAAGTTTTGGACAATTCCAAAATAAATGATAATGGTTAGCTAAATCTGAACCACACATCCTCCAACAACTAAGAGGAGCTTTTTCAAGGGGAGTTGCTAAAGGAGGGATCCTCTGCACCTCTGACAATCCTTTAGTCCTCAATCCTCTCCATGGCAGCATTCAGTGAGGCGGTGAGAGCGGCGTTTCCAGTGTGTACGCCGTGGTGTTTATATGTTTATAAGATCAGACAAGGACATCAAAGGTGGGGGTCGTCTACAGGTTTTAGTGAGTAAAAGCGTTTCAGTAGCTTAGCACCTGGCCACCAGGGATGTCACCGCCATAAAGAGCGCCGGCAGTAGGAGTTTGTCGAGGGATTAGGTGCAGTTACTTCGGAAGATCCTCGAAGTAGCAGGGTTTTTTTTTTTGTTTGTTTTTGGCATACACATTTAAAGAGCGCTCCAGTCAAAACACGGGACGCTCAGTCTGTCATTAATGCCTCCAGATGACGGAGCCGTCCTTTCATGTGTCACCCGCTCAGGGGGGGCCCTTCCCTTCCTGTCGGCCCCAGTCAAGCCCGTGCTCGACCCGGGGGACAAAAGCGCATCTCAAAAAAAAACCTGCACCGCTTCCCCCCCCAACTCCCATATTTTAGCTCCTAGCTTAGCATCAGCACTTTTAAGTGCCTTACGGTGCCGCCGCTACCGCCGCGGCGTTAGCGGGAAACAGTGGCGGCTTTGTGCGTCGTAATAGGATTTTAATGCCGTCTTTTTTCTGCGGCTCGGGGAAGATTTCTGCAGATTAAATTCCAGACCGGCCTTGTGAATTCAAGCAGCTTTTAAGAATGAAAAGACTGAAACCCTAAGAGGCACAAAAAGGCTTTTGGGTGCCTTTGATGTCTCATACTTGCACTCAGCGCTGCTTGTAACCCTTCGCCGTCGTCCTTTTCACTTATTGATTGATCGATGCCGAGATGCTCCGGCTTGTAGAGGACGAAGCTCCCGTTTGTTGTGGCATTCCCAGCTTCACCCCCGCCCCCCCCGTTCGGCATGGGATTCCTTCTGGGTTTCAAAGTGGGATTGACCGCTACAATAGCCGTGACGTGCCACTCTTGAGTGGGACAAAACACCTGTCAGGAGTGGTCACGCCTCATCACGGCGCTTGTGAAGGTGGGAGGTCCTCCTGTCACTCTCTGCAGGACCCATGTTTCCGCTTTCTTCACGTTTTTAAAGTTAAAGCTGGTAAAAAATGGCCTAAAAGTGCTCTGGTGGCTGGTGTGTGTTTACCTGGCGGCGTTAGGTGTTTTAGCCACCCCGGGGTACTGTACCTCCGAGTTAAAATGGGAGCTCGGAGTTGCCTCTGTGTGTGTTTGAAGAGGCAGGAATGCAGATTTCATATCCTCTCAGATAATGAGATTAAAGTCGCGGCCGTTTTGAGGGAGGAATGCCGGCGAACCTCCTCGGAGGCGCGGAGCTCCGGCGCTCCGGCGAGGACAGCTGGTGCAGCTGAAGTCCACGCCTCTCATCACTAACGCCGGCTCTAGTTCGCCTCTTACTTGGTTTTCAATCATTTCCAAGAAAAGGGGGAAGGTTGACTTCTCAGGGAAGTCATGGAAAATGGAAAAATAAATCTCGACTAATCTGTACAAAGCAGTAATTCTTAACCCAAATAGTCATTAATTCCTTCAATCCAGCTGAAACTTAACCCTATAAATGTAACGTCGTAAAAACCAAATATGTTACTCGCATGAATGCAGGTATTGTAGGAATTCATCCTTTTGAGCCATCGATAACTGATGAGTGGTTAAAATCTAAGATGAAAGTTGTTTTTTTGTTTTAGATTTGCTCGTAAAACGTTTTAAGTGACTAAACTCAGAGAAATAGTCTTAATTGTTTCTTTAGTGAAGATAAAGAAGTATTAAAGCTCTCACCAGGTTTATTTATTACTCGATTAGTAGTTGGTTACGTCTGCGGATCAGGACTTAAACAGTGTTTTATTTTAGCGACATCAGTCGGTATAGCGGCTTTAAAACGTTCATAAAAACTGTTGTTTTTTGTTTAAGATTTGCTCGTAAAACGTTTTAAGTGACTAAACTCAGAGAAATAGTCTTAATTGTTTCTTTAGTGAAGATAAAGAAGTATTAAAGTTCACACCAGGTTTATTTATTACTCGATTAGTGGTTGGTTACGTCTGCGGATCAGGACTTAATCAGTGATTCTTTTAGCGACATCAGTCGATATAACTGCTTTAAAATGTTTTAATTTTTGTCTGCTAGAATCGACTCTGAGTGACTTCTGACGTCCACAACACTCGTTGTGTGTTCTCGTCTGGCATTGATCCTTTGCATGCAGTCTTGCGAGTGGCGTGACTGCTGGTGTGCGTGTGCGTGTGCGTGCATGTGTTTGTGTGTGTGTGTGTGTGTGTGTGTGTGTGTGTGTGTGTGTGGTTAAAACGCCCGTGGACTGCGGGGATCCCACACCGTGACGGGTCCTGGGACACCCACCGACTCCGTGTTACGTGGTGGGTCTCAGTGTGAGGTTCTGTGAGCGACTTGAGCTCCTCCACGTGACGCTCTAGTCCCATCCTGCCCATTCACCCGTGAGGACCGGCCCTACTGACACACACACACATACACACACACACACACTCGAGTACACACTCCAATACACACATTCCCAGCATGGGGGACTTCCGACATGGAACTTCAGTGGCGTTTTCCCAGAGGGCCGTTCCTGGTTCACAGCTAAACGAGAAAACGATGCCCTGCAGAGACTTCAAAGCAGCCGAAGTGTGTGTGTGTGTGTGTGTGTGTGTGTGTGTGTGTGTGTGTGTGTGTGTGTGTGTGTGTGTGTTAGGAGGAAAGAGAATGAAAGGTGGAACTAAGCAAAGAGCTGAGATGTCAGGTAGGAATGGTGCACCTATAGAGAAGAGAGGAGGCGAGTTCCTACACGTCTGAGGCCGATCCTGTGTCGGCCTGCACCCACATTCCTCTCCCGGCCTCCTTCTCCGTCGCAGAGCGAGGGGTGTGAACGCCGTTTCTGCGGATGGAGTCGGCGTCATTTAACTTTTTCTTCATTTTTTTCAACTCTGATGTGTTTTGCGTCTGATACAGAATAAGCTTCTAATGTCATTTTAACGACGGCGATAATATCCCAATAATGAGCCGCCGCCAATAATCATCATTTGCCTAATGAGCGCAGCTTCCCAGCTAATCACTTGGACATGGATGTGGATTTAAGTCTCAGAGTCTCGGCTCCATCATTTACTCCCTTCCTCGCTGCTCCCACACATGTGAAAGTTGTAATCCGGCAGTTGGTGCTCGGCTCTCGTGGTTCGGGATTCCTTTGCTTGTTTGGCTTCATTTGCCAGACCCTTTTATTCACGTTTTAAGCGCTAGCAACGGCTCTCCATAAATTCATCTTAAACCCATTTTTTAAAAGGAATAATTTACCTGATTTAAATAAAAATTAACACAAAAAAAAATACAATCACTCAAGTAGACTTTTATATTTTATGAATTGAAATGTCATCCTCGAACAGCCAAAAATTACGTAATAGCTACACTGATAAAGCTACACCATGTAGTAATGTCACTTCTGACCACAAGGGGGCAGTGGAAGACGCGCTAGTTGGGAGCTGAAAAAGCTTCTGAAAAAAACACAGCTAAACTTTAGAAACATTGAAACGATTCAAATCGACCAAATTATTAGAAATCGATCAGATGGACGAACGACGTCTCAAACACGCTAAATGTAATACTAGAAAAAATATTATATACTTTCTTCTATAACAGGGGTCTGCAACCCGCGGCTCTTTAGCGCCGCCCTAGTGGCTCCCTGGAGCTTTTTTTTCTCCCTTTTTCCCTTTTTTTCTTCTTTTTTCCCTTTTCTTTTTTTTCCTTTTTTTCTTCCTTTTTAATCTTTTTTTCTCAAAATTTCGACTTTTTTCTCGAAATTTTGATTTTTTTTTTCCAAACATTTCAACCTTTTTCTCAACATTTCGACTTTCTCAAGATTGTACTTCAACATTAATCTCGACATTTCGACTTTTTTCTCGACATTTCGACTTTTTTCTCAAGATTGTACTTCAACATTAATCTCGACATTTGAACTTTTTTTCCGACATTTCGACTTTTTTCTCGACATTTCGACTTTTTTCTCGAAGTGCATAATGAAAAAAAAAAATCTTCCCCCAGTTATAACTAATATAGATACATGCTACATGTGCTGCCTTCATTCTAAGGCTTATACAAGACTTTTCATTTTTTGCGGCTCCAGACATATTTGTTTTTTGCGTTTTTGGTCCAATATGGTTCTTTCAACATTTTGGCTTGCCGACCCCTGTTCTATAAGAACACAAAACTGGTTCATATTTACCACATCTGGTGTTTAAACACATTTTTATGTCTTTAATACCATCAAGTAATTGTGTCTACACTCGTAACCTTATCAAACTTAACTGATTTTAATTCTAATGCTCAAAAACAGAATCCTAGAAATCATCTGCGTATGTCGTTAAGGTAAAAATTCCACTGAATTTATAAATCTAGTTATTTTTTTCAACATAATGCTGAAATATGTTTTTCCCTAAAAACATTTGCATTTCTCGTTATAGGCTAAGCTGCAACTTAAAAAAAATCTATTTTATTTCTGTTAAAACACATAAATTCCTATGGTTTTCTATGGAAATCTCTGGACTTTGCAGCCGTGATACAAACCATCCAATAGGTTCTGAGGGATTAGATGAGTTACTAATTGGGGAGTGAAGCAACAGCCGGGAAGGAGGGGAACCACCAGCCAGGAGATCTTTGTGGTCCCTGAACAAATGTTCCCACTTAGTTTTCCCTTTCATGTAAATATCCTGCAGTGTCAGTACACCCATGCAACAATAAACACGACTGCAGTATTTACCTGGATTCAAACCTCACAGTTATGCAGTTATCATCGGTACCCTAATGACCTACATTAATCCAAACTACTTATTTCAATAAACCTCATGTGAGCTTTATTTTTCCTTCAAAAAGCAAATTGAGCTCCAGATTTGTGTTGTGACCTCAAACGAAGGTGTTAACACATACCGGGTCCGTGTGAAGCCCCCCTTCAGCAACGCGGGCCGCTCTTGTTTTAGGAGCTGTTAGAAACGGCTTTGTGTACATTTCTGTCCTTTTCAGGGATCGTCTTACCCCAAAACTGTGGAGAATGCTTTTAACGATGTACGATGACTGCCGAAACGCAGCGGTTTTATTAACAGCGTGAATACGGTGCATTCACATGCTCGACAACAGCCAGCGAGCTACGTAACTGAACGCTCATGAAGGATTTTATTAGGAACAGCTGCTCTGCCATAAATTTGACTTTTTTGATCATGTCGGTAAAAACTGAAAATGTAGACGCCTTACGAAAGTTATTGCGGTGGTGTTGAGTTGGACGGGGCGTTAGGTTTCACAGTCGATGAGTTAATGAAGGCCGGGAAATGTGCCGTCTATGTAGCAAGATGGATCTGGTATACCCCCCAACCGGAAGTGGAGGCGAGCTCTGTGCGATCGCTCACCCCGGAGAATCAACGTCAGAAGAGTCGAGGTCACTGGCGGCACTCGCTTCATTTCTATGGTTGGTAGTATCCTTGTCCGGAGGTGTCTGGTGGTGACCGGAAGTGTCTGGTGGTGTCTGGTGGTGTCATGTTCGGTGGTATCCGGAGGTGACTGGGTTTTTTCGGGTTTATTTTCGGGTGTGTTTTCGGGTTTATTTTCGGGTTTTTTCGGGTTTATTTTCGGGTGTGTTTCGGGTTTTTTCAGGTTTATTTTCGGGTTTTTTTGGGTTTATTTTCGGGTGTGTTTCGGGTTTTTTCGGGTTTATTTTCGGGTTTTTTCGAGTTTATTTTCGGGTTTATTTTCAGGTTTTTTCTGGTTTATTTTCAGGTGTGTTTCGGTTTTTTTCGGGTTTATTTTCGGGTTTATTCGGGTTTATTTTCGGGTGTGTTTTGTTTTTTTGGGGGTTTTTTCGGGTTTATTTTCGGGTTTATTTTAGGGTTTTTTTCGGGTTTATTTTCGGGTGTGTTTCGGGTTTTTTCGGGTTTATTTTCGGGTTTTTTCGGGTTTATTTTCAGGTTTTTTTTTGTTTATTTTCGGGTTTTTTTTGGTTTATTTTGGTGTCCGGAGGTGTCGTGTCGGGTGGTGTCTGTAGTGTCAGTGTCCGGTGGTGTCATGTCCGGTGATGACCGGTGGTGTCATGTTTGGTGGTGTCTTTCCAGGTTCTGTAAAAGGTTGAGTCGTACGCCGCAAGGACGAGTTTCTCCGACCTTGTGGCGTAGTACCAGCCTTCAGTCCCTCTGGCTGGAGGAACCACACGAGAAAATGAGTGGGGCTTTATGGACAAATGGTTGTTGTGTGTCCGAGTTTTCATGCTGGCAGCTCCTCACTGCTGCGTCTTGGTGTTTTTAGTCGATCGATGGATTATAAACACCCCCCCATTTGGCATTTAGTGTGAAAACAAACCCCTCATCTCACAAAATGCCTAAACCAGATGGCTCGGCCCTGATTCCCAGTCCGTGGCTCTCCTTTCCTGTACTTTCCCCTTCCCTTCCTTTTCCCCTGTCAGTTCCTTTCCTTTCCTTTCCCCTTCCCTTCCTTTTCCCCTGTCCGTTCCTTTCCTTTCCTTTCCTTTCCTTTCCTTTCCTTTCCTTTCCTTTCCTTTTCCCTTTTGCTTTCCTTTCCCCTTCCCTTCCTTTCTCTTTCCTTCCCTTTCCTTTTCTCTTTCCTTTTGGGTGCTAACGTGCCACGTGAAAGGCAGGAGGCGTGTGCTTCTGTTTTTGTTTTTTAAAAGTTACATCATATTGGGAGACTTTATCGTGTTTGCGGTGTATGTGTACGTGCATACATTCGTGCATACGTGCGCTCAAACACATGTAGGACCTGTTCACGGCAGCCGAGCTGTTGGGGTTCTTGCATAGAGAGCAAGAGTTTCCCTGTGGGAACATAGTCGGCCATTGTTGGGCCATCCGAGTGCTGGACAGATGGGGGGGCACGGACACGGGTGGGGGGGCTGCTGACTCAAACCTGGACGGATGCCCAAAAATACTGGGGCAGCCGGGCTCGCCGGCCCGAGTGTGTATGTTTATGAGGAGGAAACCCGCCCCGACTGTCCTCCCAAATCTCCGCTCGGCCTTCTGTCGCTGCTAATTGAATCATCCATGTGGAGCTGAGTTCTGCTGAAGTCCTCATTCCCATGTCATGAAACAGGGTCATCGGATTAAACCCTCGCGCCTGCACGGTGGCGGACCCCTGCACGGTGGTGGACCCCTGCACGGTGGCGGACCCCTGCACGGTGGCGGACCCCTGCACGGTGGTGGACTCCTGCTCGGGCCTTTGTGGCTCGTCTCCGGGTTTCTTGCAGCAACAGTCCAAACCGAGTGTGCTCACCTGTGATGGGCCGGCTACCCGTCCAGGTGGGCTAGACTCCGCCCCCACTAAGCCTGTGTTGAAAAAAAATCGATTTTCTGATTCTAAATCGATTCTCATATTAATTCCTAAAAATCGATTTGTATGTCCAAAGATCGATTTTTTTTTTTTTTATAATTTTTTTTTTTTTTTTTTTTTTTTTTTTTCATCATTACATTTTTGGTGAACTTTAATCCCAATAGTCCCAGTAGTTTTGAAAACTCCTGAACTAAATGCACTTTTCTTTAGAGAAAATACTGGACATTTCAGCTTAAATTTCTAAATGTTATATTAGTTCAATGAAGTTCATATTATCTATATTTACTATAGCTTGTTTGGTTTCTCTGTTATCGGACACGGTTTGTCATGAAACACCTGAAAAATGCCGGGTGCTTCATGTCAAGCTGTGTGTCTGGTGACAGAATAAATCAGACAAGCTAAAATAATTTGTCTACTGCTTGAACTGTTGCAATTTCTTTCTTTTTTTGCACTTTAAATGGATATTGAAATGCCTATTTGAGTTATTTATTTCTTAGTTATTTCACAATAATTATTGTGCAATTATTATTTCAATAGTTATTTTACAGTCATATAATCAAGGCAACACTAACCCAAATCAATATCGAATCGAATCAAATGGTGATAATCGATTCTGAATCTTAAGAATCGAATCGATTCTTGACATTTTAATGGATACCCAGCTCTAGCCCCCACGGCTCAGGGAAAGGTGAAGCCTGCTTCATCTTTAAAAATGAACCTGAACGGTCGATATTGGCATAAAAGCATTTAGTTTCAGAGATACAGGTGTCGAGCTTGCGGAGTAACTTGTATTTTCCAGGACAGTTTTATGGACGGTTGTTTGGGTCATATTTCATCCCCCGTCTTTAGAAGTGACTCCCAGATGGTAAACGGTTCAGGCCACTTCGCTTTCCGTCTCTCCTTTCTCTCGTTTGTCCCTTCTGGACTTGAAAAGGCTGGAAATAAAGTGGACCTCTGCAAACCTGGAAGTCAACGCGGTGCGACGCGACAGTTTGGCCCAAAGCCAGCCGTGCGTGTTTACTCGGTGGAAGCTGTTTTTAATCCCCAGGAGCTGCAGCAGATTTGTGACCAAATGCAATCAATCGTTTGCTCTTTAATTAATAAATCTTACTGGTTATACAAGATTATGATATGGATTTGGCTGCTTTGATATAAGTATTTGGTCTCTGGCTCTGGTGTCGTTAAATGAGGACTTCCTGCCCCCAGAGAAGTGAAGAAGAGAAAAGGAGTGATATAAACAAATATAGTAAGGTTTTGTAAGATTTCAGATTGCAAATCAGTATTATTATACTCAGTACTCGAGTTGTAAAAAGAATTCAGGGGGGATGGTGGATTTTATCATATGGGGACAGATAATTTGTGCTGATTACAAATAATATAATATATTACAAATAATAGCATTGACCAAAACACCTGCAGAAATACTGCAGGAATGACATAGCAGCAGTTAAATGCAGCCTTCTGTAAGCTTTAAATATCCACTGGGCTTACATCTAATACATCAAAACACAACAATAAAAAACAGTTTTCTGAACTTATCAATATGACTCTGTCCTTCACAGGATAAGTAAAATGGATCACTGCAAAAACTCAAAATCTTAACAAGAATATTTGTCTTATTTCTAGTTAAAATGTCTCATTTTAGTAAAGAAAATCTTATCACACTTAAAACAAGACCCCCATCACTGGAAAAAACAACAATTTCACCTGTTTCAAGTAGATTTTCACTTAAAATAAGTCGATTTTCCTACTTATTTCAAGTGAAAATTTACTTGAAACAGGTGAAAATTGGTAAATAAGTTATTTTTCTGATGATGACTCTTAATGTTGAAATAGCAGTAATACCACGTTCATTGATGAAATGACATAAGGGATGGAAAGGGGGATGATTTTGACCGTTTTTATTTCAGGGGGGATGCCATCCCCCCTCATCCCCCCTCAACTCCAGTACTGATTATGCTTTACATTACTTATTTAATTGATTTATTGCCCGCTTCTTTTACTTATCTATTAGTTATTAATCAACTATTATTATTTCATTACTTTTTTCTTTTTTTTTGGCTGCTGTCGTTTTCCTAAAATAACCCATAATTGTAGAAAACCATCATACCCATACACACCACACATGTGCATACATACATAGACGTACTCACACACGCATGCACACACCCACATACACGGTCACAAACATTGATTTTGCTCTTTTGTTTGTTTTCTAGAAAATAAAACTGGGAGAAGCGTATTTTCTTTCTTCTCATGTCTATAAATACCAAACAGTTGCTCGATGTCTCAGGGAAACGATCTACAGATGAGGTGATGATGTTTCTGACATTGTGTTCGGTTGTTGAATCAAAACACGTCAAGTTATGAAAAAAGGAAAAAGAGCTCTTCTCCGAGAGCAGATCCAAGCTCATCAATCCCAAGATGCATTAGCGGCGCTCCCACTGGGGAACGTTTCCTCTCACCGGCGGTCCCCGGGCTCTCAGGGGCGTCATCAGTGACTACCTGCACACCTGCACTCCTGCTCTTGACGTCAGTGTGGAGAGACGGAACCACACACACACACACACACACACACACTCATCTTTCCAACCCCTCGGCATGGTTCTTGAACGCCTCATCGAAAGCTCAGGTTACGGCCAGCTTGTTGGTCGCAGCGTTTAATTTGTGGGTTGCGACATGACGATTCTGTGATGTTGTTACATCGACCCGGAGCCAATTAGGGTGATTATAAATCACATCTCCTGCTCTTTTATACGACAGGTCGGCCGTGTTGGACAATACAATAGTTGGCTCTGGAATCCTAACAGTTTTTAGAGCAGCGTTTTTTATTTTTGGGGGTAAAAAGCCATTATAGTAGCAAGAAATGCTTTAAAATATGTGTGGATATGATTGAATAAGTAACCGAAAAGACGTCCATCATTCCTGAGAAGAGCGTGAAAATGCTTCCAGATGAGTTTCTACTTCCGATCCGAAGAGGCTCCCTGATCTGGAGTTGTGAATAAGAAATATGTTTGATCATGTTTCTATCCAAGCAGGCCGGGTGGCGTCGCCGACTGGAGGCACTTTTACCTTCACAAACACACAACACAACCAGAATCAAAATATTTTTTCCCTAAAGTCACGTTTGAAGTTTTTGTGAGAGCTTGTTTAGTTGTGAAATAGTGATTAGAAGTGCCTGTTTTGGGTGTATTTTATTAACATACTGTATAAAAGAAACTGGACAAATCCTCTGTGATGTCATCTCAAGGTTTTCCAAAGAGTTTTTTTTTCGAGGGGGGTTCGGATGATGTCGGTGGACATCACTCCACCCAAACTCGCTTAATCCAGAAATATAAAGGTTAGCTTGACTTAGCTCATGCTAACTAACGTTACCTTGGATGTTGCTAGTTAATTGAATAGATTTTAACGATTTCTGATGGAGCTGAAACCATGAAGCCAGCAGTGCAAGAGCTTTTGCCAGGACTAGCAGTCGGTCCGTTGCCTAGCAACCTAACAGGGTTGGCTAGCTCAGTTGTGCAGTTAATGGCTGTGTCCGAAATTGCATACTTCCACCCTAATGAGTATGCAAAATGAGTATGTGAGATTTTTTAGTGCATCTGAAACATTAGAACGTACCCAATAGTATGCCCTATCCATACTCATTCCGGAGAAATGTATTAGTGTGGATTGATGGACACTAGCTAAGCAGAAACTTCCCACAATGCAATGCAGCGGTGTTTGGTTGCTAGGGTGCTGCCTAGATACGGATATGTCATACGTTTAATATTATGTATAATAATATTAATATTATTATAATCGTATATGATAATATTATATAATGTCATCTTGTTTCAGCCAGGATAAACGGGAAATAGCGGTGCTGCTACTGCTGCTGTGACACTTCACTTCTTCCCAACGGCAGGAAGTGACGTGTGCGCTCTTAATAGTACGTCCGAATGAATGCACACTACTGATATTTACTCAAAGTGTGCCGAATTTAAGTATACTTTTTAGTATATACTGTTTAGTATGGCATTTTGGACACACCAAATGTTCCTGTAAGTGCAGGTCGTTCAGCCGCAGGACGCCCGCTGCTCTTGGCTACTGCTGATCGCTGCTGTCATTTAAAAGGCCGCAGGGATAAATCGGCACACATTTTATTTTTAATTTTTATTAACCTTTATCTTTTAAGGTAAAATCTAATTGAAACCAGGGTCCCATTTACAAGAGATACCTATTTTAGGTAGGCAGCAGCAAAACACAGAGTTACAGACTACCTGAACGTACAAGATACAAAAACCCCCCAGAAACATAAGGTAATTAATAATGATAAAATTAAGGAAAAAATTAACTATTTAAATACAGTACATGTGCAGAACCCCACTGACTCTCAACAGTCTTCCTACAAGCAATTTGAAGTCCGCTAGCGAAATAAAACTGGACAGCTTCAGTTTCATTTGTACGACGGAGTATTAGGGCCAAACTAAGACAAAAAAATTGGAAATTACGAGTATAAAGTCGTAAAATTACGAGAAAAAAGTTGTAAAATTACAAGAATAAAGTCGTAATACTACGACTTTATTCTCGCAACAATATGACTTTATTCTCGTAATATTACGACTTTATTCTCGGAATATTACGACTTTATTCTCGTAACATTAGGCTATGACTTTATTCTCGTAATTTTACGACTTTATTTTCGTAATATTACGACTTTATTCTCCTAATATTACGACTTTATTATAAAGTTTACACCTCGAAGACTTAAACAGATGGTCCGTGGGGGATTGACTCGCTCTCGTTGTCCCCCTAGTGGTCAGTCGAGGAACTGCATAGATGTAGCCCCTCGATAATAACGTAAATAATGAATTGAGAATGTCCTCATTTCCATAGTCTGCTATGATTTTATCACCAGTTAAGATCTAAAACCCGTGTTGAAGTTTGGGAATGACGTCGGGTAATCTACCCTGTACTGTCGTCTACAATTTGTCTCCTGGACTTTAATGTTCATGTAATAACGCTTGTCAGAGAAGCAGGAGGTTGCGTCGAGATTGATTTCCTGGCACAATTGCATTTTGTAACTAAAGTTTGTGAAGTTGCAGCCGTAAATCTGTCGCACGTGTTGCCAGATCTGAGCGCGTCACGCCTCCTGTCAGCTACAGTTTTCAGCGGAGTTATTATTCATCAGTCATGTCTGCAGGTCTCTTAAGAGTAGAGGATATGAGGGCGGTGCGGAGACCGGTCTATTGGCATGCTCCGTCACGCTTGCAATTTAGACAGCTGCCTCCAACGGGTGAACGAGCACTGCTGATGTGAAATCAAACAGATAAATCATCGGAAAGCCAAACTGCTCAGCTGCTGCCGGAGGAAAGTTCATTTTCCTTCTCAGATTGGGTTTTGCATTTTCTCCTTCACCCTCGGAAGCTTTTTGTTTTGGATGAAAAATTTGAACCAGCACAGACGGAGCAGAGATGAGTCTGAGGCTGGGTAATATAGCCATTACGCCGCAGAAGGGAATACTGTTATGCAGTATTTACTACTATTATATTCATAACATTATCAGCTTTGCATTTTGGTGCACATTCGTTTGCTCTAACTCTAACTATCTCTGCTCACATGTACTGAATTTAAATTAAACTAAATTTGCCCAGTGGGAAATCAGCTAATGGCGCTATTGGGGCTGAAATATATATATATATATATATATATATATATATATATATATATATATATATATATATATATATATAAAATATCATATATTGACACTTATATAGACCCCAAAAATGCATGGTTTCAGTGATATATTAGGTGTTTTGTCCCAATTTGGCCTTTTTCTCGGGGCAATAGCTGTAAATAGCTAGCATTTTCCTCATGTGACTCACCTGACTCGCCTCAACCTGACTCACCTGACCTGACTCACTCAGAATGAGTCAGGTCGGATAACGGCAATTATATATCATGTCAGTGTATAGATGGTATGCATTGACGTCACATTCCCCCTTACTCACACTGAGTGGCAAAAACAGCTGCAACTAGTGGAGAAGACGGGATAGCAGCCGATTATCGGCTTAAATTAAAGTCAGTTGGACTTGACAGTGACCTGTACAGTTACCCCAAGAACCAGTGGTCCATGGACATTAATATTTGTCCACAAATCGATTTTCCTGATATTTACATGTACTTAATTTCTACGCCGGGGAAATACATGAAGCAAAGCTTGAAGGCATACAAAAGTCTTGACGCTTGGTCCGACTTCAAGGCAGGATTTGTTGGCGAAATTAAAGTAATGAGGACACCGAACTTTATGATTTGACCGTTTAACGTTAGATACCCAAAAATCCAACATTACCTGATACAAAATGGGAACCGCAAATCCACGTTTCGGTGTCTGGAATCCAGTTGTTTCTGCCAATTGCAGCGATCCATTTGTCTCTCTTAAGCTTATTTTTCGGCAGTCTGTAAAACGATAACTCTGATTTCTTGCTAAATCTATGAGTACAGTCGATCCCACAACAGCTCTTTCCCATTTTAGATGTTTTCCAGTTGCTCAAACTGAAAGTTTACGCTGCCACTCAGTCTTTCTGACACTCAGTGGGTGTAACCCGCTGTGAAGTCGCATCTGTGACGTCATGCGCATTCCCTCTATTGTAACGCGCCACATTTCACTGTCAGTAACGGTAACGGCATTGTAACGTTTGAAATAATAATTAATTAGATCACCCGTTACTAGGGATGGGCGGTATGGACTAAAAAATTTATCACAATAATATCTGGCATTTATCCCGATAACGATAAAAATGATGATAAAAAAATACCAATTCAACTCCACCTTTGTAACTATAAATCTATCACCACATTCAGTCTTTGGAGCGCCCAAAACATTGCTCTAAAAGAATACTAAATGCTACTAAACTACACTAATTAAATTGAATAGATAAAAACCAATTAAATTAGTACATCTGTACTGCAAAACTGGAATGACTCAAGCTCATCGCTCTCAGATCCGTCTTTCTTTCTTTCTTTCTTTCTTTCTTTCTTTCTTTCTTTCTTTCTTTCTTTCTTTCTTTCTTTCTTTCTTTCTTTCTTTCTTTCTTTCTTTCTTTCTTTCTTTCTTTCTAGCACATGTACGATGTGCGTGGATTTAACGCAGAACCATAAATCCGGATTTACACAAAAACGTCATCAACGGGAATTTATCGTTTTTACCGCGAGATGACAAATTCTTTTTTTTTTTTTGACGGTATATCGTGAACGGCAAAATATCGCCCATTCCTACCCGTTACTGGGAAAAAATAACGGCGTTAGTAATGCCACTATTTTTAACCCGTTATTCCCAACACTGCATGTATTCAAGTAAACTACAATTGCTAGCATCTTAGCCTAGCTTGTGCGTAAACAAGCTAAAACTGTAGCTTCTGGAGACGGTTAGGTGGTGAACTTGTTCCTGCCGGGTACCGGGCTTGTTGGTTCTGCCGTCTTAACCAGGGTTGAGTGGAGTTTAGAAAAAAAAGCAGGTTGACATCATGACGTTGTCGAGTTCTTTTTATACATTATATGGTTTTAACCCTGAAGACTGAAAGAAAGGAGTAAAATTGAAACTGGGAAAAAAAAACTATGATATTCATAGTGGTTTACACCCAAGATTATTAAAGCTTCCCATTCCTTCCCTTTCTGACAGTATTTAGTTTTTAAATTAAAAAACAGAGGATTTGTTCCCCTTGTTTGAGGATTTATGATGAGATAGAAACTTCCAGAGTGAGAAACAAGGCGACAGCAGCTCCGTACGAGCTTCCTGCATTTGTATTCAGCGTAGACCGGATCCGGAGCGAACCCCGAGCCAGCAAACACTCACAGGACGGTTTCTCATCAGCTCTCATTGTCAGCCAGAACACTTAAGACGATTGCTTCCTCGGTGACCTGGAAAGCGTGGGAGGTGGAGATGAAAGGACGTGCAGAAAAATCAGAGAGAGAGGGGGGGGGGCAGTAAATGATGCAGATATCCCTGCTGCAACATTCTCATATTTTTCACATCAGGTGCAGCCAGGAGGACTTGTTGAACGCCGTCTCGGTGACGTGATTGGATTCCACATTAGGAAAATTAGAGAAGCCGAGACATGGATGACATTGATCAGATAATTTAAGCAGAATGGAAATGAAGCCTTTCAAAAGCCTTTGTGTTGTCGTCCCTGTCGTTGTGGGACATGATGAGACTGTGACGGCCCTCCTCAGGTGTAGGGATGGGCGGTATGGACTAAAAAATGTATTACGATAATTTCTGGCATTTATCCCGATAACGATAAAAATGACGATTAAAAAAAAAAATACCAATCCAACTCCACCTTTGTAACTATAAATCTATCACCACATTCAGTCTTTGGAGCCAAATTACTGCTCTAAAAGATACTAAATATTACTAAACTACACCAATTAAATTGAATTAATAAAAACCGATTCTTTCTTTCTTTCTTTCTTTCTTTCTTTCTTTCTTTCTTTCTTTCTTTCTTTCTTTCTTTCTTTCTTTCTTTCTTTCTTTCTTTCTTTCTTTCTTTCTTTCTTTCTTTCTTTCTTTCTTTCTTTCTTTCTTTCTTTCTTTCTTTCTTTCGTCCTTCTCTTCCTTCCTTCCATACTTCCTTCTCTTCCTTCCTTCCATACGTCCTTCTCTTCCTTCCTTCCATACTTCCTTCCTTCCTTACATACTTCCTTCCTTCCTTCCTTCTCTTCCTTCCTTCCATGCTTCCTTCCTTCCTTCCATACTTCCTTCCTTCCTTCCTTCCTTCCTTCCTTCCTTCCTTCCTTCCTTCCTTCCTTCCTTCCTTCCTTCCTTCCTTCCTTCCTTCCTTCCTTCCAGTACGTTGTGCGTGGATTTAACTCAGAACCATAAATCAGTTTTACACAAAAACTTCATCAACGGGAATTTATCGTTTTTACCGTTAGATGATAAATTCTTACCGTGGGGAATTTTTTTGACGGTTTATCTTGAACGGTAAAATATCACCCATTCCTAGTTGTGAGACATGATGAGACTGTGACGGCCCTCCGTCCTCAGGTGTGTTTTTTTTGGTTTCAGATTGAATGTTCATGCATTTATTAGTCAGGAGACGGTTTAATGAAGTCTCTTTCATTCTGGACGAGGAAGAACGGTGGATGCACTTCATTAACCTCGTGCTCTTAACCACAAACACACTGGTGCGTACGCGAGAGCAAAGAAGACACAGGCTGCACGGAGGGTGGAAGTAAGTAAAGCACATGCCAGGCGGGATGAAGATGGATGGCAACCTTTTCTCGGGGTGCTTTATCTTCTTGGCCCACACACAAGACAAAAGCGGCAGCTTTGTCCACGTCCGCGCCCGCTTTTTCACCGGAAAAGACAACGGGAGACGATGTCTAATGACGACAGACCCCGACGTTTATGGATATTAATGACCGGGGTGCGGTTTCGTTCATTCAAACTGCAGCTCAACCCAGAAAAATGTACATTTCAATAAGTCAACAAAGACAATATGGATTTAAAGGGGAAAAAAGGTTTCAACTGCAGTTTTATTTGTTTTGGGAGGAAAGAAAGAAAAAGACAAAGTCAGTACCTTAAGCTGGCTGCAGTATTGACGTTTGTTCAGTAAATAAGTGAGAAAGTGTCGTGCTTTTGCTTTAATCTGCGACGTTTATCCCTTTAACCTTGCAGGATTTGTTTAACCATCTGTTCAAAAGACATCGAGCATCATTAAGTCGGCGCTGCTGCATTTATATGTGACTCAAATAACAAATTGGTTGAATAATAAAGTCAACATTTAGAGTCTGTTTCGGTGGTTGATGGGATTTCTTCTGTGAGGATAAAAGATGCACCGCTGCTTCCTTTACCTCCTTTCTGCTTCTGCATCCCTGGAGATGGAGAAGTTTCTTCTGGCTGTCCGTTCACCTCAAATGGGGCGGCGCCAAGAACTGAATTTTCGGTTCACACTTCACCAGGATTGTTGCAGCTCGTGCCGGCTGATGAACCTGGTCGGAGTCGCTTAAAGGGAGGAGAAATGTAGGCTCAACCCTTCGGGGTCTGTTTCAAAGGGTATCAGCAGTAAAGTTGCTTTCGTCAACGAAAATTATGATTAAATATCGTTGTCAATAAACCTATATCATTATTTAGTGGCTGCTGCTGGGTGACGTTAGTCCTCCATGCCAGTCGCTGCAGCGGGGAATCAGATCCAGAAGATGCAGCTGCAGAGTTAGAGGCTGATGCCGTTAACGCAGAGCTCTAGGTTCACGTCCATTAAAAACAAAGTTACATAGAGAAACGCGAGGATCTGCTCTGGGGCTGGAGAAGAAGAAGAAGAACCATCTTTGGATCCACTTTCCTACATAGACGTGGAAAAGAAAACCCAATGTGTCGTCGAAAAAGAAAAAGATTGGGAGAAATGTGGAAATATAAATATGTTGTAAACTCAAATTAGAGTCTGGAATTACTGTATTTTTGAGTCTATAAGGTAACAATAATATAAATAATAATAAGATAATCTTGTTTGAATTGTAAAATGGGTTTGGCTAAATACAATCTTTGACTAAAACTAGACTAAAATGGACAATTCTGAGTAAAATAAGACTAAAATGCTCAGACTTTTAGTCGACTGAAACTTGACTAAAACTAATAAAAACTAAAATGATAGCTTGACCCAAAGACTAGACTAAAACTAGAATTGAAACAGGCTGACAAAAACAACACTACTAAGCAGGTGTTGGGGGGGTTTGTTGAGGCCTGCACTCAAACAAAAGTTCAGCAGCCCATTTGAAGTGGATATCCTTGGTAATTAGCGAATCCTGGGCAATATTTTGCCTCGTAGTGACTAATGGCACCTTCTTCCGTCTTTAGAGTCTGGATGGTTGCGTTACTGGAGATTATTTTAGACTAAAAGGAATGTTTTGAATTTAAGTCGTCGTTGCAAGTTTTTCTGAACTCTTTGCTTTGGTTGGAGTCGTTGACTTGCTGATGACCTCCCTTGTATTAGGTGACCGCTCAAGTCGCCCGTGGAGGTACGGTGGGGCCCTGGCCCGGCTCGGAGGGCCGGCCCCCGTCTACTGGATGGCCGGTGGGGGAACGTGGGCGTCTTTCCAGGGCCGGCTCTGCTGGTCCTGCCTCCTGGCTTCGGCCTCTGCCCGCCCCCCCCCCCCCCCATGTCTGTGCGTCTGTGTCGGTGAGAATGCGGTATGGAAGGGTCCTGCCATGGAGGATTTGGGTCTCCATTGGCAGGACAACAAAATGTAATAATGTATCAATATTATATTATACAAAGATGGTTGAAAAAAAAAAAGTCGCTGACATGAGTTAGTTGAGCTGTAAACATGTGTCATTTTTCTCTCTTTTCACCTCGGTTTGTTTTGTTCAGTGGGAAACTGAGACGTGTTGCAGTGAGAGCCTTTCCTCCCCACGTTGCCTGAGTGAGCGTCCTGAGTGGACCGTCAGGATTCTCCACGCTGCTCCCTGTTAACCAGCACACTGATCTCACGCTCCTCCCGGCCCGTGGGCGGCCATGAATCAAATTATAATATCCCTCATCTGCCGAGTGCCAGTACACGTCAGTATCCGAGGATGTGATTCTTCTCAATTACCGTCCTCGGCGTGTCCTCTGCCCGCCGACTAACCGCTTCAGCCATCATGGATCATCCCTCACGATCAGAGGGAAGTTTGAGCACGAATCCATCTCATTCAGCTGTTGGCTGCTCTCCGATTCGTTTTTGCATCACAATCACGACTTCATTTAAACTCTGCTTGTTAATTGGAGAAATTAAAAGCCATTTCCTCTAACGGGGGGGGGGGAAAGCTTTTAGGATCCATTAATGGATTGGTCCGTTTTAACGAGGGGGACTGAGGCTGCGGCGGTGAAGGATCGGGGCGCCGTGCACCTGAGTAAGCAGAAGATCCAACGACGTCATTGATGGCACCGGGAAACAAGGTCGGGCGGTTCTGCTACTTTTCATTCCCCCCGTCCCTTTCTGACTTTGTCCTGGCAGACATTAACTTTCGGGGGCGGATTCGCTGCATCGGACCCATCAGGAGACACGACCACGCCAAGTTCCGTGCTTCCAAGTGGATTCGTGGCGCTGATCCGGCGTGATGAATGCGTCTGGGACAGAACTTCATTTCACTGCTGTCAGGGAAGACTCGATAAGACTCAATATGAGATTGGATTTTTTTTCTGGCATGATGTAGCGTCCTCGTAAAAGTACAACGATGCAGCGTCCGCGGTCTCCGCTAAGCCTGCGAGGGTTCGGTCTTTTGAAGGATTTTTAGGGACACAACCTGAAAGCATTTCCACGCCTCGTACCTAAACTTAATTCACTAATTAAAAACCCATAAACATACATTTCAGATCAGATCAGATCAGGTTTTATTGCCCTTTTAAAATAAATTCTAACAAGCTGGTGGATGATAGAGCTTGATAAATAAAACTGTCCCGTTATGCTGCAACGTGTTTTAGAGTAATGTGCTTGAGTTACAGTAGTTGCACGGCGACATAAAAGTAAAAAGCTGCTGTATGTGTTGCCCAAACTTTACTTACTTCAGTCCGCAGCCATGTTTCAAAAAGCCAAAGCCATATTTAAAAAAAGTCGGGCTGATATTTACGGAGCTTTGAACCTTCATCAGCTGCCGCTGTTTGAGAACAACCGCTTGAATTGAATTGTCTTTATTTCGGTCATTGTACAAGTTATTTTACAAAACAAAATGGAAAAAAAGTAAAATAAACTGGCTTTTGCCGAAAAGGTGTAGGCTGAAGCCGTAGTTTTTAGTGCCTACCCTTTTTCTCTTGTGATCAGCTTAAATATGAAAACATTAGCATTAATCCGTGGAAACAAACAATGCATAAAGAAGACAGAAAAGAAAAGACAAAAAATATAAAATTGACATTTTACATTCTAGAATGTTTTTCATAATATACTTTATAGTTAGTGTTTTATATTTATTTACAATATTTTCTTTAAACATTTTCTTAAACTTGAAGATAGAACTGTAAATTTTTAGGTCGTTGTCACAACTATTCCATATTTCTCTAGCCTTAATTGATGTGCATCTCTTTTTTTATATTTGTTCTTACTGTCGTCACCTAAAACATGAGTTTCCCCCTCAGGTCATAGCAGGTTTTTTTTTTTTATTTGGAACAAATCCAGAATGCAGCTTGTTGTCCTTCTAACGTCCAGTCGGAAGATACATTCATTTTGTGCATTTATATTTTTCCAAAATGATTCAGCGACCCCCAGAAATCATTTCGCGACCCTAATTGGGGTCCCGACCCCAATTAGGGGTCTGACTCTAGCACTGCAGTTGTAATGCCAGCAGGGATGCAAAGGGGCGTAATTTGTTTTTTATTCATGTATTCTTTTTTCTTTTATGAAGTCATTTTGTTGACACAGAAATAATGTATTAATTTTGTTCTGCAGAGGTCATGTAGTGACGGGGGACAATTTTAGCTGAAAAGCTTTCGGTGATGCTTTCGGTGTCTTAAAGTCACTATATGCAGCAAATAAACTTCTGACCACATGGGGGCAGCAAACAACACAGGATGGAGCATTAGCAGCTGATGTAAGACGCAACATGATGCAGTTCTAGTGGGGTGGATATGGTGCTACCTAGGGCTAGGGATCGATTCAAATGTCAAGAATCGATTCGATTCCGATTCTTAAGATTCAGAATCGATTATCAAGATTTGATTCGATTCCGATATTGATTTGGGTTAGTGTTATTAAAACAGTTTTTGAGCTGTTGCATGAATTATATGACTGTAGTTCTGCAAAATATTACTACTAGTATTATATTGAGATTAAACAGCAAGTATTGGCAGCTAATGATGCTGTAAGGACCAATCAGCTCCCAGAATGCTGATAGAACTGCTTTCAGAAACATCTTGTGGGCCAGAATTACCAAACAGATCCAGGGAGGAAACAGAGACGGATGAAATCAGTTTTGTTTTTGTTTTTTCATGACAATTTGGTTTTTAGCATTTTTTGCAAATGTAACCCCAAGACAGTATATAAAGTAATGAAATATAGACAATTTATGCAATTATAACTGAAAACTTTAATGTTTTCATACCTTTAAACATATTTAAAGGCAAAAACATGGCACTAGTTATTCTCGTGTCCAACAAAACATTCGTTTTTTGGGCATAAACAAAAAAAATACCAAAAGTTGTAATGGAATGATGAGGGGGAAAACATTTTTAAAAAATCGATCTTTAGACATATAAATCGATTTTTAGGAATCAATATGAGAATCGATTTAGATTTAGTGTTGTTACCAATTCTGTCGACATCTTAGTTGTTATGAAAAGTGTCTTTTGGATGCTTGTGTCTGAGTCGTGCTATAAACCCCGCCCTTTTGTGATTGGCTTGGTAAGTTCTGTACCAGTGGAAATGGCTGAAAGTAGGAAGGATACCAGGCTTGTTTCACTAGTATGGCCGGCCAGGACCTCTGTGGTATTTTGACCGAAGCCATGGCATTAAGAAGTCGAGCCATTTTTGTGAAAGTTTGAATTTCGCAGTTCAGGATAACCAATCGTTGACGGATCATCACGTATTCAGTCGGAGATCCATTTCCATATTTGGTTCTCAGATTTATCCTTGTATGAGCTGGTTTTCAGGCTCCACGTGAACCTTGGAGAGTTTCAGTCGAGACAGTCAGAGAATGTGGGGAATGTGGCGCCTGTCAGCCTCTCGCATCCCTGCGCTGTCATCGGTCGCTGGACTCTGATGTGGACGAGCTACAGAAGAGAAGTGCTAACATCAGTCCCCTCAGATCACAGCCAACAAGGACTGAACGGAGGGAACGTCAGACCGTAGTTATGCAAAATATTACTACTTGTATTATATTGAGATTAAACAGCAAGTATTGGCAGCTAATGATGCTGTAAGGACCAATCAGCTCCCAGAATGCTGATAGAACTGCTTTCAGAAACATCGTGGGTCAGAATTACCAAACAGATCCAGGGAGGAAACAGAGACGTATGAAATCGGTTTTATTTTTCCCACATTCCGTTTTTATTTGTTCCATTTTCAGTCTATTTTGGTTTTTAATTTTTGAGCATTTGGTTTTTAGCATTTTTTGCAAATGTAACCCCAAGACAGTATATAAAGTAATGAAATATAGACAATTTATGCAATTATAACCTAACACTTTAATGTTTTCATACCTTTAAACATATTTAAAGGCAAAAACATGGCACCAGTTATTCTCGTGTCCAACAAAACATTCCTTTTCTGGGGATAAACAAAAAAATAACCAAAAGTTGTAATGTAATGATGAAAAAAAACAAAACATAAATAAATAAAATAAAAAAAAAAATACAAAAAAAATTAATCTTTAGACATATGAATCGATTTTTAGGAATTAATATGAGAATCGATTTAGAATTGGGAAATCGATTTTTTCAACACAGGCCTACAGGGGCGGGAGGACCCGTGCTCAAAGCAAGGACAACACTCCCTTCCTCTGGAGCAGATGAATCGGTCCGTCGTCGTCCCGTCTTCCAGACGACCTCCGAACAACAGTCCGCCCTTAGAGCCGTCTGAGGCGTCAGTGGTCCGGACTGTTTTCTAGTCTCTCTTGCCAGAGTGCACGTAAAGTTCATTTCCCATCTTATGTTGGCATGAAAGGAAGACGGTAACTGAACAAATGGCAGAAGCAGCATTGGGGGTTTCAGTCCGTCCTGGCTGTCTATCTTGACGCCTGCTTCGGGGTGTTTAATCTCTCCCCTCACACTAAATTAATCAAGGGAGGCCTGCAGGGAGCTGCAGATTTGTGTGGCGTGAAATTACGGTATTGTGAGGAGATTCTGCTTGAGCGATGGGAGACCGTCTTTGCATTTCTATCTCCTCTGACACAAATATATATATATATTTAGATAATCGCAGAGCCTCGATGATGCATATGTAAATGACCCCCGCCGTTTAAGTGATTGCCGCTCTCAGATTATTGGCTATTCTTGAGCGATTCCTTATGGCCCCAGTCTAGAGTCTGACTAGCCTACTAAATCTGGTGCTAAATAGGAAACTTACTTACCAAAAAAAACCTTCTTAACCAGTTCACTGTGCAACGTGCGGACAGCCAGAGAAGTTAACGCTCGCTCAGCATGACCTCATCAGCTCAAGCCTCGCTTCCCATCAGCTGAGGCGAATCCACCTCGCTGAAAATAAGACTTGTTCTCCTTTGCGAGGCCAAATAAATTAGGCCGACATGACGGATGTGTTGCATGAGCTAAACAAGTACCAAAGGAATCCGCTCTTTCTTTCTCTTCGCATTTCTTCCCCTCTGGCCCATTTTTTTTTCTTTTTCTTCAGCCACTATTTATTCAAGTGGTTGAGAAAAAGGGGGGGACGGTGAAAGGGCTTGTATACACCTCACAGCTGGACGCTGGTCGGACTCTCAACAACCCGCGGTGTCCTGCGTGTGAGAAAAATGCACGAGGCGGTCCAAGTCCTTCAGAAAGGTCCCCCCTCTTTCCCCCCTCCTCGTTTTTCTGGGCCCTGCTTGAGGCCGACTGACCAAAGGCAGCTCACGCTCGCATGTGTTGGCTGAATCTCCGATGCACCCTCTGAAAGGTCGCTTTCACCCCCAGCCGGATGATGTCCCCCCCGGACCGAGCAAGAAACGGGTGAATGTCGGTGTGTGGAAGGGCAGTCGATAGGGATGGGCGGTATGGACTAAAAAATGTATCACGATAATTTCTGGCATTTATCCCGATAACGATAAAAATGACGATAAAAAAAATACCAATTCAACTCCACCTTTTTAACTATAAATCTATCATCACATTCAGTCTTTGGAGCCAAAACACTGCTCTAAAATAATACTGAATACTACTAAACTACACCAATTAAATTGAATTAATCTTTCTTTCTTTCTTTCTTTCTTTCTTTCTTTCTTTCTTTCTTTCTTTCTTTCTTTCTTTCTTTCTTTCTTTCTTTCTTTCTTTCTTTCTTTCTTTCTTTCTTTCTTTCTTTCTTTCTTTCTTTCTTTCTTTCTTTCTTTCTTTCTTTCTTTCTTTCTTTCGGGCTCATATATATATTTCTTTCTTTCTTTCTTTCTTTCTTTCTTTCTTTCTTTCAGGCTCATATATTTCTTTCTTTCTTTCTTTCTTTCTTTCTTTCTTTCTTTCTTTCTTTCTTTTCTTTCTTTCTCTCTTTCTTTCTTTCTTTCTTTCTTTCTTTCTTTCAGGCTCATATATTTCTTTCTTTCTTTCTCTCTTTCTTTCTTTCTTTCTTTCTTTCTTTCTTTCTTTCTTTCTTTCTTTCAGGCTCATATATTTCTTTCTTTCTTTCTCTCTTTCTTTCTTTCTTTCTGGCTCATATATTTCTTTCTTTCTTTCTCTCTTTCTTTCTTTCTTTCTGGCTCATTTCCTTCCTTCTTTCCTTCCTTCCTTCCTTCCTTCCTTCCTTCCTTCCTTCCTTCCTTCCTTCCTTCCTTCCTTCCTTCACGTATGTTGTGCGTTGATTTAACGCAGCACCATAAATCAGCTTTACACAAAAACGTCATCAACGGGAATTTATCGTTTTTTCCGCGAGATGATAAATTCTTATCCAAATATCGCCCATTCCTAGTAGTCTACTCTGCAGAAATCTGGCTTTCCGAACCAAAGGTGTCCAGTCAAGTGCAGAAACTTCAGGCTGAAGCCACAGAAAGAGCTTCCTCCTAAAAGCCTCCACCAGTGTGAAAGCAGAGGGAGCTTTTTGAAAGTGTACAATAGAGGTAGAGAGCCAGGACGGAGGGATGACTCATTTCTGTTTCTGTCGGTAAGATAGAGGGGGGGTCTTTTGAATTTGACGGTATACACAGTGGCTAACAAGGACCCTTGGTCCTGATTGCAAACACACTCAGCGTCTCGCCGGAGTCTCCATGAGTGGCCGTCGTTATAGTTTACAGAAAACCGGACAGGTAAACGATGTGGAACATGACGGCTCCTCTCTGGTGTAAAAACTCACTCCTGAGAAACCTTTTTCTCTTTTTTTCCGGCGTGTGAGCTCAGTTTGAACCGCCACCGATGCGCGAAAAGCAAGTGAAAAGTCCAGAGGGCCCATGTGCTGCGTTTGACGCAGCACTCAGCGCGGTTTTTTCCAAGAGCGCCGGCTGGCAGCCAAAAGTCCAGCTGGCTTCTTCATCACACGTCGCGTAGATTCTGCAGCCTGGAGTCCAGGACAGATTAAAACAATGGGACTGTGATGTGATGCCTGTCTGCATCAGCTGCGTGCCCTCCGGCTCTGCAAGGGTGTTGTCCCTTCCAGATAGCAGAGCCGTCTCCTGAGCGATGATGTCTAAGTGCAGAGTCTGATATTTACCGCTTCATATTAACTTTCGTAAGCTCAGTAAATCCAGAAACTGTCTTGGGCGAATGTACTGGTGTACTTTTGCAATTAGGGAGGCAAACTCTTTAAAGTATTTAATAAATAAGATCATTTATGATGGAGTAGTCACGGTAGATGGTGCCAGAGGCAGCCAAATGTGTGCTATTTTGAAATATAATTACACTTTTATAACTGGGCTTAAAAGGGTAAATGATGGGATGACTTATTCTTCAGCTTTTCCGAGAAGTTTTTGGAAAGGTCCCCGTTTTGGGTCAGGTACTTCAGTGTGGCCTCGGGAAACCGCTGGGGGGGCGAGGGTGGTGCTGACGCTCTGACAACCAGGGTTCTACATTTTTCCTAAATCATTACACACTAGCAGTTTAAAGGGGCTTTGCTTTTCATCTTTATTCTTTTTCCATAGTCTCTTTCGTTTATTTATGGGCAGTTTTGGTGCACTTCTGCATCCGGCAGGGGTGTAGCGGTACACAAAAACCACGGTTCGGTTCATTTTCGGTACAGGAAGGGAAAAAAACACAAAACTTAAAAATTGCTTTTCGTTTAATTTTCAACTTTTGCAAACATAGCTTATACATTTTCTTTTTCAATAAGGCAAGGCAAGTTTATTTATATAGCACAATTCAACACAAGGTAATTCAAAGTGCTTTACATCGACATTAAAAGCGGCAAGACATAATTAGACAGTAAATAACAAATAAAATGAAATAAAATTATGAGAAAAGAAGGTAAAATAATAAAAAGCAATACATAAAATATGCTCAAACCTAACAAAATATAAAACGTATTTAAAAAAACTATAAAAACTAAAATAGAAAACTATAAAAACACCAACGGGATTAGTTATAGGTTTAGCTCAGGGGTCGGCAACCCGCGGCTCTAGAGCCGCATGCGGCTCCTTAGCGCCGCCCTAGTGGCTCCTGGAGCTTTTTCAAAAATGTTTGAGCTTTTTTTTCCTTTTTTTCTTCTCTTTTTTTTCTCTTTTTTTTCCTTTTTTTTCTTTTATTTCTTTTTTCTTTTCTTTTTTTTTCTGTTTTTCTTCCTTTTTCCTTTTTTAATCTCGACATTTCGACTTTTTTTTTCGACATTTCGCCTTTCACCATTTGCTTTCATTCTAAGGCTTATACAAGACTTTTCATTTTTTGCGGCTCCAGACATATTTGTTTTTTGTGTTTTTGGTCCAATACGGCTCTTTCAACATTTTGGGTTGCCGACCCCTGGTTTAGCTTGATCTGAACTGCTGGCCAAAGCCTGTTTAGATGCCAAAGGCAGCAGCGTTGACACGGTGCTGGTTTCAAATGCGTGATGAGGTTTGATGTGTTGCCAGAAACATGCCCGGTTGCTGGTGAATAACGTCGGCACACGGCTCCTCTCCTCTTATCTACTTGTCTTTGTTGTTTTTCACCGGGAAACGGAAGTTTTCCCAAACAGGAGCCGTAAAAGATAATGGAGAGTCTCCAAGTCCTGGATTGTTGTTTGCATCAACCATGGCAGCTGTTAGCAGGGGAAAAGCTCACGTGGGAGTCCAGACTACAAACTTCCAGTCCACCATTTAAAGTATGCTCTGCATGCAAACCAAGCCATGTTAACTAGCTACTGTTAAACATTGTATTGAGATTGAAACACATCTGCACGGTACCGACACGGTTCGGTACGAATGCGCGTACCGTTACACCCCTAGCAGCCACGTGTCATGGAGTGGGAATTTGGTAAGTCACTGGATCCTGCCGGGTTTGTCAACGTGATGCTAACATATCTGCTGCACACCTGGGGATGCCGTCGGCCCTTTTACAGTCCCAGCCTCTTAGGCTTTTACCAAAGGTAGACATTTTATACATTTCGAAGATTGGTTAATTTATTGAAAGAAAGGTTAACAAAATAGACTTTATGTGGATTGCTAGCATTAATTTGCATAAAAAATATTACATTCAGTAAAAACATAAGCCATAGTTACACAGAAATGTGAGTAAAAAGGGAAAAAAGTTAAAGACAATGTCAATGCATATATCGCACACTTAGGGCCAAATCCACAAAAGGATTTTGCGGCCGCTAAACCGGTGCAAATGAGACAAAAAGAGAGCGTCTAATTCACAAAGCACCCGCAAAGGGCGAATTGCACCACAAACTGCGCTGCCAAGCAAATAGTGTCATGGTGGGCCTGTGCCATTTGCATGCATGTAAATTAGGTAATATTCATACATTCGGCGCAAAATTGCCCCCTTTCTATGCAAATAAGCCTCATTGCAAAAACCGTCTAATTCACAAAGGCCAGCGCTATTTGCCACACGCAAAAATAGTGGAGCAAATACCGTCTTTTCGAAGCGTGTATTAACTGCACGCAAACTCACTCCTCAAGGCTGATTTATGGTTCCGCGTTACACCAACGCAGAGATTACGGTGTAGGGTCCGATCCGGTGTTAATGAAGTTACTGCAAAACTTTATGAGCGTGTTTGCGCCAGCATATCATTAGAGCAAAATCTTTTGTGAATAGGACCTTAAAGCGGGGCAAATTGCGGGCGCAAATTGCGGGCGCAAATGCGGCGCAATTCACAGCGCTATTTGCGGGCGCAATATATTCTTTGTGGATTTGGCCCTTAATGTGGACAGTCTTGACTAATCCACATGTTCACAAAAATAAAAACAACGACCCATCTGCATTATGCATGGTAGCTTTGGTTTCTTAAAGCCACTGGACGTAACACCACCTCTGACCACATGGGGGCAGCATATAGTGCGGAAAGTCCACGTATTAGAGCTTGTTGTGAGACGTAATACTCACCTCTAGTGGGACAAAGTGGTCGTGCACGACGCGCCGGAGCGTCCCAAAGCCTCGGCTCAGCATTGTCAGTGGTTCTTGTCAACACAACTGATCCAAATGTGGTCAGAAGTGGCGTAGTTACATAACGTGCCTTTTAAATATTTGACATTCAGCAAAATTACAGGCTCATTGTCAGCTACGGGGATGTATAAATATTTGATAGAAATAAAAGTCGCCCACCACTTCAGGCGTGCTGGGGCTGAACTGAAAATGAACATTTGAACAGGTTTTCTTGCCTGGGTTGATTTTTTTGAATTAGCATTATATAAAAACAATAAAAATGCTTGTGAACTGAAGTATAAAAGGATTATAGCTAACTGGATTTAATAGAAATATCGTCACTTTCGTCAACTGGGACTTAATTAGACAGTTGTTAGTTGGACCTGCATTCAAAATGTTCTTGTTTATCTTGGTAAAGTGCTTTTGACTTTTATTATTTATATCTAAAATAAGCACCAACCAAAGCTGTCAAATGAATAGTTGAGTAGAAAGTACAGCGCACTAGTGTTATAAAGTAGTTGTACTTGGGTAAATGTACTTTATCGTCCACCACCAGCCACAAATGACCATTTGTGTTTGTGCGTTCATGTGTACTAATTTTGGTACCAGGCACTAAAAAAAGTGCTCACGCTGCCGTTCTTATTTGATCACGCATCCTGTGACCGGCCACGTCCCTCCACCCCCCCCCCCCCCCCCCGACATGAATCACTTAGAACCAACACACTCTGGACTAAATGAACTCCCCCCTTCACTCACCCGTAATCACATTAGCCTAAGTGATATGGGAACGCCGGGCCAGACACAGACTCCGGCCCTTTCTCTCCGTCTTTCAGGCCACATAAATAGCCACTCCTCCAGCGCTTTAAGTTGTCTTAAGCTCCATCTTTGGATAATAGGCCGTTTGCTTCCCCCAAAAAGACCCCGGTGTGGAATAATGGGGATCAGGACGAGAACGGGGAAAAGCCGGATAAGAGAAACGCAAGAGGGTGGAACAGAGGAGGAGAGCTGACGCCGGGCTCACACCCGCCCCCGGACTAAACCCATCAGAACAGCTGTTTGGTCGGGGTGAGAGGTGATGGTGCAGAGCGACTGCGGGATCTTTTTTGTTGTCTGTTATTTGGGTGGTGGTTTAACAGCCTTTGATGGAGCAGACTCACGCATGGACGGCTGCTTGGACCCGCTGCAGAAATGTGCCAACGCATATTTTTGGAGGAAGTTCCACTTTTCACTCTATCATTTAATAAATAACAGTATTTCATGTATATTATACATTTATTATGTCAAAATCGAGACACACAATATAGGTTTCTGTTCTATTTTTTTACGCGAAACGAAGCTTGTCTGTTTCATTTAGGCTATTAAGTTTCTTTATGTTCATGTTTAAAGAGTGCACGCTTGTGCAATATTTATTTATTCAGTTTTAGAAGTCACGCAAGTGATTTAATTGGGGGTACTCATTTAATTTCATATAGCCACCTACTTTTCAATTAAAAAGAATATTATGAATCGACATGCCTTGATATATTACTCTTATACAGCCTCAGGCCATGTTTACACATAGCCGGGTATTTCCAAAAACTGATATTTCCCCCTCTACGTTTTGAAAAATATCCTCGTTTACACGAACCCGCATAAATATGCTGTTAAGGTGCTATGAGCATCCAAACCTGCAGGGGGCAGTGTAACGAGAAGATAAAGTCATGCTAGCCAATCAGAATCCTGGAAAAAAACCTCAACAACTGACACGTGTGAAGCCTGAATAATATGATTCTGCGTTAAATCGACGGCGTAGCCTACGTACGGTGCGCGTCGCTGCGTACCCGACGCCGTAGGCTCTGCGTTGGTGTAACGCGGAACCATAAAGCCTTGACTGTCAGTTACTTCCAAGACGGAACGAGAGTCTTTTGTTTGGAGTGACAGAGAAGTGGAGTTACTTTTAAGTGTGACTTTAGAATATAAAACAGGTAAAATACAAGAAAATATTGACGGTGGCCAAACAAATTGTAAACACAGGTCGCACAAATGATGCTGGTGACGTTTCTGTTGCATAATGTGACATTCTGGAGCCTAAATCTCCGTTTCCCTCCGTTTACAAGCAAACGTGAAAACTGAGTTTTTGAAAATCTCCACCTTGGCCGGAGTTTTCAGAAATGATCGTTTTTGGTGACTTTGAGCTTCGTTTTCGTGTAAACGAACGGCCGAAACTCATGAAAACACCACCGTTTTTGCTCCGTGTAAACGGGGCCTTACTCTGATCCAGGTCTGTGATGTCACAATACCCTGGAGACATGAACAGCTCTTCCGACCCAAACAGAGTGACAGGTTTGTGAGCTGATGATGGTATTCACACCCAAATGAATAGGCTCGGGTACGCAAAAAACTCTTTTTCTTTTAATTTTCCCTCTTTTTAAGAGTGTTTTAAATGAATCTCCAGCTCTGCTGATCCAGTCCACCAACTTTAGTCTCCCAAGTCTCCGTAGCACAATCCAGTTCAGCAGCACCGGAGCCTCCCACCTCTAAACTGATCACGTTGACCTGGCTGCAGGCCGGATCTCCCTCAGACCTTTTACTTTCGCGTGGGTCGTTGTTAGCGCCGTCTTTTTGGAGCAGAAATGAAAGTCAGGAGGGCGACAGGTCAATCCAGACTCGAGCTTGAACTTCTGTCGTCTTCTCCTTTAACTCCTAATGCATCAGCATGACTTCTCTGTCCAATGGCTTTGCGTTAGTATAAATATCATCCTCTGAAACAGCTTTTCCTGCAGAAGCGTGTAGTTTCCCTGGTTGGAACGTCTGGTTTCTAATCACTGGGGGGAACTTAGTGGTTTCTGTGTTATTCCCTGGTAAACGCCTGCGTGTCGCGGCCTGGCCGGCCCATCTTTTATGGATGAGCCTCTCGTATGCTTGTCAACACCGCTTGTTCTCAATCTGCACCAGCTGGAAGACCAGCAGGTTGATAGATTGGTGTGAGCATGTGTTTGTGTTTGATATAACAGAGATGAGCAGGTTTTATTTCACTCTGCTGATTCTGTACTCCCCTAGTACTTTGGCAGTTTAATTTAAAAAAAAGAGCTACAGGGACCAAAAAGCTGTCATCATTAGTTTTTAATTCTTTTAAGGCTCACGCGAATACAATGTTATGGCATCCAGAGATTCGGTAGTACATGGAAACTGTGTGTAATCAGTGAAAACATTTGGCTCACATGTAGATATTGACGAATTTTCAACTTTTCACACTTGGACATGAGCATCGGCTAATGTTTCAAAGCATCCGACTTACTCGTATAGCGGCGTTTGCAACAGAAGTGATACTTGGATCGCAACCTGAAAGCCTAAAAAACTTTTCCTTTCTGGGGGTAATTGTGATGGAAGACGGGTTTATAATTACCGATTTAAATTCGAGGCAGAACACTCTAACTCCTTGGCGTGCTGTCTTGCTTAGCAGCTGAAATTAAGTGAAACAAAGCTGCAGGTGACATTCACGGTCAGCAGTGAGTGAGAAGTTACTGAAGGTTGTTTTCAGCGTGAAAAAAATACAAAAGTTTTAATGCACAATTCCGTAAGCTCCGCCCCCTAGTAACTGTTGCCAGGTTAAACATTCCATGGTGTTAATAGGGTTGCCATGGTGACCACCTGAGTGAAGAAGAAGTTTTAGACAATTAAAAACAAACAAATTATCAATGCCAAAGGTAAATTAATATAAAGAAAAAGTAATGAAGCTACTGCCAGCATTGTAGCACTAGATTTAAAGTAGTTCCACAACAATACTGGTGATTAACGTCAGATAAAGTCAGCGCTAGCGAGATAATTTATCTGAGGCAAAACAAAGGTTATGTTAAATTGGCAGCTTAATCCAAAGCAGAAATTCTCATTCAGTTTTGTTTGCATTTAGGAAATGAAATAAATAAACTCAATTGATAAGCTTTTCAAAATAATTGGTTTTATGCTTCATTTACCCTTTTTTTTCTTTGGCCTAAACTCCATAAAACAGATGACAGTTTAAGATCTTCTAATGTGTTTCTATGGAGCTGAAAGCTGCAGACGTCCTAACTCAATTCAAGCATTCAGGTCTTCCCATAATTTATGTCCTTGTATTGTATGTAAAATGCAAGATATAAATAAATGCAATTCAAAAATACTTCATTAATTCCTATGGGGAAACTAATTAAACGACTTTAAAGTCATATTTTGTGAAAAAGCCTCATCACATTTCTCCTTCGTCCGCTTCATGCATCACATTTTTATACATCTCTTTCTATTCTGTCCTCCATTTCAAGTTTTCAACATGAAAAATAAACGTTGCTGGGATTCCGTGTTCCTTGCTAATCTAAATTTGACTGTTTTTCCCTCCTTTCTTTCCCTTTCTGCCTACTGAAGCTCACAAATATATTAATGCAGGTAAGAGCTTTCTTTTCCGGTACCTCTTCAGTTTTCTCTAAGCTGCCACATCTTCATTTGTCCTGGAAATCTGCCTCTTGGGTAAATTGTGAGAAGTATATTCTGGGGCCTAATTGTAGGTACTATCAACACCGTAAGCCTGAAGATCGATATAAGGGCGGAAACATAGACACTGTGTGTATTTATAGCCCCACTCCCTCCAAGAAGCCGTCTTAACCTAATGTTGGTGGGAATCTCCATCAGTCTGTGTTTGCTGAGTGATTTAACTCGATAAGGACCTACATACGTGAGCGATGCAACCAGATCTCCTCTCGGGGAAGAGCCTCGTTCACCTGTCGCATGAATTTAAAAGCATGTCAGCAAATTGCAGCTCTTGTACGTGCTGGCAAGATGAAGGGGCTGTGGTCTCGGTGTCATGTGTGCAGCATGTACTTCATGTGCTGCGGTTTGAGCCCGCAGCGGTAAATTGCTGCTTTTCTGCAAACTCTGCTGTAGAGATAAATGGGTGGGCTTTTTTTTTTTGTGGTTTTGAACTTGGTTTCACATTTATTGCTCAATTTCAGACTCACGTTTTAGCGTAAGTAGAATGAAAAATGGCTCAACTTTAAGTTTTGTTTGGATTTTGACCAAACTGAGCCTTTTGTTAGTTTTATCTTTTGTGATAACGCTCATTATAGGAGTGTATCACCTCTTGGAGTTTTTCACCCCTTGAAATCATAACTCAGCATGTCTTTTTCCAACAAAAATACGTTCACTGAGGGCATTTCCGCCTGTGTTAAAAGGGGAAATGGTTTCAAACGGAGAATTTATTTGGGTAATTGGTATGATTATTAAGTCAAAACTTCAGTATAGCACACAACTTTGTTTGGGGTTACCAAGTCTGATTTGTATCTTATTCAATGGGCTGCTCTGATTTTCCAGCTACTGTTACAACTAAAACCAGGTTGAGTAGAATTACCTGACCTCTCCACCGGGGGCTCCACCCACCAGTTAAAATCATGCTGCGTCTGACTTAAGAACACTTTTGAAATGTGATATAAATACTTTGGTCAAATGATTTATATATTTTGATCAGGACATTCTTTTTTTTTTCTTTTTCTTCCTGGTTTGCAGTTTGAAGAAAATGTCCAATTTATTATTGATTACGTCAGTAGCACAAAGGTTCACATTAAAACATTGATTTCAGTTTTATTTGAAGGAATATTTGTTTACTTTTAGGGAATGTCATCTAATTGGTACCTTTTGCAACAATTGCGTATCGTTTTACGACGCAGTGTCACAAGGATGGAGCTAGCTCACAGAGTTAAGGCTGGATTATGATTCTGCAACAAATTGACGCCGAGCTTACACCGCAGGTTGCGCCGCGTCGCGCACCCCACGCCACGCCTGACGTGCACCTCCCACAAATTGTAACTACGGGTCAAGAGGTCGCAGACCGACGCAGACCGAGAGGGCTGTGATTGGTTTGCTTGGTAGCAACGCATTTCCGGTTCCGGTTCGTGAAGCAGTCGTGAACTTTCAGCGCTTTTTTCTTTGTGTATGCGTGATTTTTTGTTTTTGTTTTTTTGCACAATAGTTGTCCTTATCTCTTTGATTCACTGTGACCAGAAAAGTCGGATAAACCATTCAGGAAAAGATCGCACCCCTCTAGCGGTTGTGGGGGGTACTGCACCGTGGCGAAATGGAGTGACGGAGAAGTCCGAAGGGTTCACAACGGCATCACGGCAACGGCGTGTGCTCTGCGTTGAACCATAATCCAGCCTTTATAGTGAATATTGCCACAGAGGTGCCTTTGACCTTGTTCAGACCTTGCTTTAAGATATATCTTCAAAAAATCCAATCACAAACAGATGAAGTGAATGCAAGGACTGAGCAGTGATCGTCGGTCTGTGCTATCAGCAAAAACCAGCCAAAGAAACGTCGTGCCCAGAGGGTCGTGGAGATTAAGTCCACCGCCTAGCGTGCAAAAGACGGCTAAAGTTCCACTGTGCTTCTATTAACATTAGCCTCTAATAAAAAACAGAAAGAAACGAACAGAGTGTATAACCATTTTTAGCTCAGATACCAACTGCCAGTGAGCTGTTAGATTGCTTCATCATTCTCACCTGAGATGAGACTATTGGAGTTAGTTTAAAGCACGACTCCTCTACTATACAGGAGGGGACCAGTGGCAACTGTTTGTGGCCAAACTGTAGATTTAAAAATGTAAGTAACATTCTCAGGCTGTGAGACTAAAACTGTTAAAAAAAGGGAATAATATGTTATTTTAAAAAGGTTTCAGTGTTTGAAAAAGCAGAGAAAAGCTGCCTGAAATACAACTGATTCACGAAGGATACGTGTGGCGCTAACCCTCCAGTGATGCTGCAGACTTTCACCAGATTATGCAGTAATGACAAGGGCAGGGGCGAGGTCAAAGGTCATGCATGGAGGGGCTGTGAATGCCGGTTACTTGGTCCCTGACCTGCTTAGTGCCGGTTTCCTCTGGGATCTCATTAACCGGTATCCCAGCATTCCCAAGGAAGCCGCCGCAAGCATGCACCTGCAGGAGGAAACAGAGCGGGGACCGGAACGTCCACTCGCCGCCGCGCACATGGAGCTGCTACTGGGGATGGGCGGTGTGGACTAAAAAATTATCACCATAATTTCTGGCATTTATCCCGATAACGATAAAAAAAATACCAATACAAAAACGTCATCAACGGGAATTTTTCTTTCTTTCTTTCTTTCTTTCTTTCTTTCTTTCTTTCTTTCTTTCTTTCTTTCTTTCTTTCTTTCTTTCTTTCTTTCTTTCTTTCTTTCTTTCTTTCTTTCTTTCTTTCTTTCTTTCTTTCTTTCTTTCAGGCTCATTTCTTTCTTTCTTTCTTTCTTTCTTTCTTTCTTTCTTTCTTTCTTTCTTTTAGGCTCATTTCTTTCTTTCTTTCTTTCTTTCAGGCTCATTTCTTTCTTTCTTTCTTTCTTTCTTTCTTTCTTTCTTTCTTTCTTTCTTTCTTTCTTTCTTTCTTTCTTTCTTTCTTTCTTTCTTTCTTTCTTTCTTTCTTTCTTTCTTTCTTTCTTTCTTTCTTTCTTTCTTTCTTTCTTTCTTTCAGGCTCATTTCTTTCTTTCTTTCTTTCTTTCTTTCTTTCTTTCTTTCTTTCTTTCTTTCTTTTAGGCTCATTTCTTTCTTTCTTTCTTTCTTTCAGGCTCATTTCTTTCTTTCTTTCTTTCTTTCTTTCTTTCTTTCTTTCTTTCTTTCTTTCTCTCTTTCTTTCTCTCTTTCTTTCTTTCTTTTAGGCTCATTTCTTTCTTTCTTTCTCTCTTTCTTTTAGGCTCATTTCTTTCTTTCTTTCTTTCTTTCTTTCTTTCTTTTAGGCTCATTTCTTTCTTTCTTTCTTTCTTTCTTTCTTTTAGGCTCATTTCTTTCTTTCTTTCTTTCTTTCTTTCTTTCTTTCTTTCTTTCTTTCTTTCTTTCTTTCTTTCTTTCAGGCTCATTTCTTTCTTTCTTTCAGGCTTATTTCTTTCTTTCTTTCTTTCTTTCTTTCTTTCTTTCTTTCTTTCTTGTGCATGGATTTATCGTTTTTACCGTGAGATGACAATTTCTTACCATGGGGAATTTTTTTCACGGTTTATCGTGAACGGTAAAATATCACCCATCCCTAGTTGCTACACGTTTAGTTTTATCTGTTGATGTCTTAAGTGGGTACGTGGGACTTTAGTTATGGAAATCGTAAAATTATAACATCAGGCAGTTGTTCCCCGCTAAGATTGCCGTTTCAACGTTGCTCTCATTTTCTGCTGTTCTTGTTGCAGCTGATGATCCTTAATGACAGCGTTCCCGCTGGTCCAAGCAAACTGCGTCAAATGGATGAATGCTTCTCCGTCACTGTGTTTTCTTTTAAACGCTAAGTATTTCTGACAACATCACTTGAATTTTCCGTCCGTCCCTAATTCCACCAGCCGAGTGTAATGGGTTTTTTGATCCCACCGGATCTTCGTTACGGGCCCCCGGGATTCACATTTTCATTTTGAGCCTCTAGTTTGGTTCAAAGCGTCGCTCTGTGCTGGTTTTTATGCTTTAAATTGTTTTTTTTTATATTGTTCGGGGTTTTTCTTTTCACCCTTTTTATTCAGTGTTGGATCTTCATTTGAAGTTGAGAGGGAATAAAATGAATTAATGTAATTACCTGGGCTAAATTATGTATTGCTTCGTGTTCTCTATTGATGGTGAACAATTGCTGAACTTTAGTCAGATTTCTATGGTCAAGACTAGATATTTTTCTTATTGCATTTGTCACACAAGCAGCAGAAGAAGAATTTTTATCAGTTGTTCTTTTCTGATGGAAACAAGCATTTTTCTGTCCTTTTCAGATGCAACACATTACTATCAAAAGCGGCTCCTTGTGTGTTTAGGAATGAATCAAACGGATACCCATTTTCCCTCCCTGGCCAGAGACAGATCTGTTGTTCTTCTTGTCCGTTCAAGTGATCCTTTTCTTTTTTTCTGAGCCAGAACTTCATTATGAGTCCTTTTTAATGTGACTTTTAAAATGCAAGACACAATTATCTGCAGTCCGGTGGGGGTTGGGGGTCGAGGGGTTAGAGCCTTTACCTTGTGGCTCTTTTGCCCTTTAGTCTCAAGAAGGGGCCTGTCAATCATTTTAAATGACAAGTGCCGCGATCAGAATCCTTCAGTGTGCTGGAGTCGCCGCTCGGTTCCCGCTGGACTTTAGGCAGCTTTTCTTGTATTTTAAGAGCCTTGGAGAGCCTTTTTTCCTCTTTGTTTCATATGGAAGCGCGCTGCCACCTTCAGTTTCGTGGACTTAAGTCAAAAACAGATAACTGATGCCTGAAATTGCAGAGAACAGTTGGAAAGATGGATTCACTTGAGGCCCGGAGTGTTAAGTGTGAATACTTCCCAATGTCACGCTACATCGACTTCACGTCACCAAAAGCCAATTCAGTGTTTGATTTCAATTCTTTTGTAATGATGAACAATCACGCCAAGATGGAAAAGTAGAACTGTATAATAAAATAAGCTCCAAAAACTAGTTTTCGTGTTAAAATACTTTACAGCAGAAAAATACATAAATACAGTTTTTGGTTTCGGTCTCTATAACTAGATTTCACATCCATGCCAGCTGAACGTAGGGTAAAATTTATATGCAGCTCATCAGCTATGATTAGCCTAGAAATCTAGATGTACTACTAGTAAATTTAAATTTGAGCCAGTCAAATTAGTCTATCCTTGTAGAGAGCGTCTCGGGGCGAGCGTCTCGGGGCGAGCGTAACGCGACTATGATGGAGCAGCGATGTAATCTGGATGTAAACATCGTAGATGGCTGAAGCTGAGGAATAGCAGCACTTCGATTAGACGGTTAAATATTTTGACTTTTTCTTTGAAATTGAACAGAAGACGGCACTCAGAGTGTATAAAATGCTTTTATTTTGAAGGTCCGTTTACGGAGGGACGCAATCAGCCCTCGTAGAGCAGCGAGCCGCACAGCTCACTGTTGGAGCCCATAGACCAGGGGTCGGCAACCTAAAATGTTGAAAGAGCCGTATTGGACCAAAAACACAAAAATCAAATATGTCTGGAGCCGCAAAAAGTGAAAAGTTTTGTATAAGCCTTAGAATGAAGGAAACACATGCTGCATGTTTCTATATTCGTTATAACTGGGGGGAGATTTTTTTTCTCATCATGCACTTCGAGAAAAAAGTAGAAATGTCGAGAAAAAAGTCAAAATTTCGGGAAAAAATCAAAATGTCAAGATTAATGTTGAAGTACCTTCTTGAAAAAAAAGTTGAAATGTCGAGAAAAAAGTCAAAATGTTGAGAAAAAAGTCGAAATGTCAAGATTAAAAAGGAAAGGAAAAAGGAAGAAAAAAAGAAGAAAAAACAGTAAAAGAAGATGAAAAAAAGAAGAAAAAGAAAAAGAAAAAAAGAGGAAAAAAGGAAAAAAGAAAGAAAAGAAAAAAAAGAAGAAAAAAAGGAAAAAAAAGGTCAAACATTTTTGAAAAAGCTCCAGGGAGCCACTAGGGCGGCGCCAAAGAGCAAGAGCATGTGGCTCTAGAGCCGCGGGTTGCCGACCCCCGCCATAGACTCTCTCCTTTTTTGACCTGGGCACACCCGTGGGGACTTTCTAGTATATTTCACTTGAAACTAAGGTTGTTTTTGTTTAGAGTGTTATTTTATTGTGCTACTCCGAGTGTTAAGTGGATGCACAAAGTAAGTATAATTTCTTTATGACGACGCACCTCGTTTACTCTCATGTGTTTATCGCTGATAGGAAACAGATGTCTGTTTTTTGGTATTGTTTAGGACTAAAATGCTGATATCTGAGTGGTTTGAGAGTCCAGTGAGCTTGAGGTCTGGGGGGTTGGGGGTGAAGGTAGTCAGTGCTGGCTACTCTTGTAGATACAAGGGCAGAGATAAACGCAGTGGCTCTAACATCATCTGAAACAAGGCTGGATGGACAGATTCAGTCACGATGAATCTAAAGCTGGCTTAGTAAGCATGAGTTAAACTAAAATAACTAGTCTTTGGTCACGTTTAAGTGTTTTTTTGGTCAAACGATTATGGAGCTCTAACAGTCTCATAATTCGCAAATGCACACACCGTTTCACAAATGCACAGGACAAAATTCACAAATGCACACACCCATCCGCAAATGCACACACCGTTTCACAAATGCACAGAACAATTCACACATGCGTAGGACAAGATATACAAATGAGTAAATCGTCCCCCACGTGGGGTGCGCTCTTATGATTGGCTGAAACAAAGGAAGACGACTGATTGGTTGCAGATCCTTCTGTGTTAAAAAAAACGTATTTGTGGATCGAGTCACGTCAGGGGAGTCTCAAAAGTCACACACAAATCCAGCGCAGCTCACAGACAAAAAAACGTTTGTAAATCAGGTTATATTTGTGTGTGCATCAAAAATACATTTGTATATCTTGACCTACGCACGTGTGAATTGTTCTGTGCATTTGTGAAACTTGTCCTGTGCATTTGTGAAACGGTGTGTGCATTTGTGAATCGGTGTGTGCATTTGTGAATTTTGTCCTGTGCATTTGTGAAATGGTGTGTGCATTTGTGAATTATGAGACTGTTCTAGCTCCATAAACGAGTGATGGATGGAGTCAGTCTGTCACAGGTCTAAAGAATGTGCTTCAAGTCCACTCTCGTACGACATCACAGAGCGGTTTGTCCACTTCTGTCTCTACAGTCCGGGGTAACATCTCCCAGATAACCGTGAACCGGTCAAGATAATAACAGTCGGTTCGTCTCTGCGTCTGGAAGACATTCTGACATTCTGTGTTCGCTAATATTTCAGACTTGTTTGGAGACGTTGGAATCGTTCTTTTCAGGCCGGACAAGCAGCAGCCAAACATGTCAACATGGATTTATCGCTGACGGCCCCCTTTGTTACTTCCCTCTCACTCCCTCGTCTGTTTGGCATCCTCTCTGCCTCTCTCCTTGAGGTCACAGTGCGGCCCCCCCGGCCCCCCCGGCCCCGGCCCTGACCCCCCCGGCCCCCCCGGCCCCGGCCCCCCCTGCAGGAACCAGCCTTGAATCTGAGGCATCCTCGTCTACAGAGACAGAAAAGGCCTCCCTTTACTCAGGGCCATCCTGACCTGTTTATTACACTCCCCTCGGATAAGAAGATAACGAGCAGCCATTCTCCCAAAACAGTTAAAGGATGATAGGCATTTTTTTTTAATTTTTTTTGTGGAGCTTCTTTCTTGTAATAATTCCCAGAGTGACCTGACATCTTTGTAAAATGCTTTAAGGTGTACTATTTAGATATTTTTTGTGGATCATCGTTGTTTTTTAGTTTACTGGCTTGGTGTCAACAAGTGGGACTAGTTTTTCTTTCGTCTTTTTTCCTTGAGTCTCGATGGTTTGTCAAAACCATCGAGGGGGTTGTTCCCATCAGAAATACTTGCAAATACTTCCAGAAATTAAGGGAATTAAGTAGTGATGCACAGAAATGAAAATTTGTGGCTGAAACCGAAACCGAAAATAATAATAACACTTGGCCGAATACCAAACAATACCGAACATGGTTCTTCGCAGTTTTTCATTTATTTTGCCAATTTTTTCACCATTGCATAAATCAAATACATTTGATTTAGGCATGCTTTTCAAAGAAAATAATCTCTTGCAAAATTACAAGGTAGAAAATATTTATTGAACATAAAAAACTGAACATTTTTTAATTTCCCAGCATTATGTTGTTTTGGTTCCACCTCCTGGTGAATGTTAGGTAAAATTCTTATGTGGTTACTTTTTGGTTGGCCAACGATTTATGTTTGTGGTGCGCAACCAGTAAAAATCTTATGTGGTTACCTTTTGGTTGGCCAACGATTTACGTTTTTATGGTGCGCAGCGCAACCTTTACGGGAGCGGCCTGTCTATTTCTTTATATTACAACACCGTTATTAATTGTTCGTTTTTTTCCCACTTATTCCACCGAACACCGAAAGTGTTTTTTTGCCATTTTCGGCCGAACAATTTCGGTTACCGAACAATCGGTGCATCACTAGAATTAAGCGGTTTCTTAGGATATAAAGCCGTGGCTTGCTGCTAATGCTCGGCCGTGGTTTCCAGGATAAAACGAGAGTAACGATGACCAGCATTGGTCATTGAAAATGTTGGATTTCACAGTTTAATTGAACATCTGCTGCTAAAGATGAGGATGATGAGATGCTAAAAGGTCAATTTTGTCCACGTTTTACATATTTTCTAGTATCAATGGTGGATAAAATATGGATTTATCTGATTTAGGAATGATTTGAATTCTGCTATTTACACCTCACACGGTGTATAAACCTTTCAGGTAGCAGAACATCTGACTTCCATGTTGAAAATGCAACTCTAAAACTGTCTTACGTTTATTTATTATTCTTCGTCTGGTATTTGTTTAGCAGAAATTGTTAAGTATGGAACTAAAAAGGACTAAAAATATAAGTAATGGCTTGCTGAGCTTGTTGTGTATGGGTTGGCTCTATGCCAGGGGTCGTCAACCCGCGGCTCTTTTTTCCTTTTTTTCTTCCTTTTTTTCTTTTTTTCGTCTTTTTTTCTTTTTTTCTTTTTTTCTTCTTTTTTTCCTTTTTTCCTCTTTTTCTTCCTTTTTTGTTTTCCTTTTTTAATCTCGACATTTCGACTATTTCTCGAAATTTCAACTTTTTTCTCAACATTTCCACTTTTTTCTCAACATTTCCACTTTTTTCCCGAGATTGTACTTCAACATTAACCTCGACATTTCGACTTTTTTGTCGACATTTTGACTTTTTAGTCGACATTTCGACTTTTTTTGTCGACATTTCGACTTTTTTCTCGACATTTCGACTTTTTTCTCAACATTTCGCCTTTCGCTATTCGCCTTCATTCTAAGGCTGATACAAGACTTTTCATTTTTTGCGGCTCCAGACATATTTGTTTTTTGTGTTTTTGGTCCAATACGGCTCTTTCAACATTTTGGGTTGCCGACCCCTGCTCTATGCTAAAGCTTTTGCCGCCACGGGGGGAGGGGGGCTATACTTATACTAGCATACTCTCATACCCTTTACAGCTTTGCAACATAATCAAACAACGGTGAGAAGTTTGAAAAAGTAAAAGTAAGAAATAATCTACTTGTGATTCATGAATTCTTTGGCTCTTGATGCGAACGTTGTCTTTTCAAACACTCTGGAGGGTTCTTGACCTCCGATGTGACCCTCGTCTGTGTTTCTCTTGAGCGTTTATCTCTGGTTTGTCTCTGGATTTATCCCGGCCGGTAAATATCCAGTTTCTCTTCTGCTTGTGTCGTATCTGAGGGGAAAAAAAAAGAGGCGCATGACTGTTTGTTTCCATAAGTTCAAGAGTGCTTGAGAGCATTAACTTCCAGCGGCATCCGTGTGTTTGTTTACAATAGAGAGCAGATGTGAGGCCAGCGTGTCGTCTCCTCCATCGCTCGACTCTTTGTCCAATGACAGCTGACAGCAGAAGTGCAAAAAAAACATACACGCCACATGATCTCAACAAGTCTGGATCACGCTGCATAGCTACGACAAGCACGTTCGTGTCCTCGGACTCCAGTTCCTGCTGTAATTTGTTCTTTCAGAGGTTCAGAAGAAAAGGAACTTCATACACATCATCAGTGGATTTGAAATAAAACATTTGAGATGTGATCAAAGTCTTGAATTACAGCCAGGCCAGAACAAAGTGCCCGTATTTGACCAAAAGTAATGTAATAGTCCAGGTGCAGACGCTCCCTCATACATTCACAGTACTCGAGTTGTAAAGAAATATCAGGGGGGATGGTGGATTTTATCATATGGGGACAGATAATTTGTGCTGATTACAAATAATATAATATATTACAAATAATAGCAAAACAGCTGCAGAAATACTGCAGGAATGACATAGCAGCAGTTAAATGCAGCCTTCTGTAAGCTTTAAATATCCACTGGGCTTACATCAAATACATCAAAACACAACAATAAAAAACACTTTTCTGAACTTATCAATATGACTCTGTCCTTCACAGGATAAGTAAAATGGATCACTGCAAAAACTCTAAATCTTAACAAGAATATTTGTCTTATTTATAGTTAGAATGTCTCATTTTAGTACATTTTCACCTGTTTCGAGTAGATTTTCACTTGAAATAAGTCGAAAAATCTGCCAGTGGAACAAGATTCTTTTGCTTCTAGTAAGAAGATAAAACTCAAAATCTTAACAAGAATATTTGTCTTATTTCTAGTTAGAATGTCTCATTTTAGTAAAAAAATGTCATTACACTTAAAACAAGACTCATCACTGGAAAAAAACAACAATTTTCACCTGTTTCAAGTAAATTTCCACTTGAAATAAGTAGAAAAATCTGCCAGCGGAACAAGATTTTTTTGCTTGTTATGAGAAGATAAATCTTGTCCCACTGGCAGATTTTTCTACTTATTTCAAGTGGAAATTTACTTGAAACAGGTGAAAATTGTGAAAATAAATTATTTTTCTGGTGTTATTTTTCTGGTGATGACTCTAAATGTTGAAATAGCAGTAAAACCACATTCATTGATGAAATGACATAAGGGATGGAAAGGGAGGATGGCAGTTTTACAGGGGGGATGATTTTGACCGTTTTTATTTCAGGGGGGATGCCGTCCCCCCTCATCCCCCCTCAACTCCAGTACTGGACATTAGTGGATGTCGGAGTTGGAGTTTGGAAGATGTTCGACTGGAGATGCCGGTAAGGGTCCAAAGAGGGCTTGAGGTGAGTGAAGGAGGCTGATAAAACAACGTCAATATGTAAGAGAGAAAAAAGAAAGAAGGAACTGGTGAAATCAAGAGGATCAAAAGGCCTGGACGACCTCAAAGTGGGAGACTTGAGGAAGTGGATGATCGCAGAATAATTTCCCGAGTGGAGAAAAAACCTTTTCTGTCACAACATCAATAAACTGAAGGGAGTGTCAGAATCTGTAATCAAGAGACGGTATGGTGAAATGTAAACACGGAGGGGGTTTACAGCGAGGTGCAAATTACTGCTGGAGAACATTCGAGAGCAGGAAACTTCACCGCAAAAACATTCAGGCCCTCCAGGCCCGAGCAGAGGAAACCAAAACAAACCTGGAGGATAATGATGGGAAGAGGAAAGTGCGGCAAATCATGTCGTTATGTGTCAAACATGGCGGAGATGGTATTATGGTGTGGGCCGGGTGTTTACTGAGGATGTGGCTGCTGTCAGAAGTGGAAAGATGAATTCTGAGCTGCTATCTGCTTCCACTCAGAGAAATGCTGTCAAACTGTCACTTTACAGGACTGTCTCAGAAAATTAGAATATTGTGATAAAGTTCTTTATTTTCTGTAATGCAATAAAAAAAAAAAATAAAAATGTCATACATTCTGGATTCATTACAAATCAACTGAAATATTGCGGGACTTTTATTATTTTAATATTGCTGATTATGGTTTACAGCTTGAGATTAAGATTCCCAGAATATTCTAATTTTTTGAGATAGGATATTTGAGTTTTCTTAAACTGTAAGCCATGATCAGCAATATTAAAATAATAAAAGGCTTGCAATATTTCAGTTGATTTGTAATGAATCCAGAATGTATGACATTTTTGCATTACAGAAAATAAAGGACTTTATCACAATATTCTAATTTTCTGAGACAGTCCTGTACTGTGCAGATGGATAATGAAGCTCAACCGGCTGCAAAAGCAACTCCAGACTTTTTGAAGGCAAAGAAAAGGACTATTCCTGAACTATTTACCTGAAATCAACCCGAAAGAGCAGCGTTTTAGTGCCTGAAGACAAAACTGAGGGCAGAAAGACCCAGAATCATGCAGAAACCAAAGTAGCTGCAGTGAAGGTCTGGAAGTTATCAACTCTGGAGGATTTCATCCTAGTATTAGTATTTCATCCAAGTATTACTATTTATATTTATAATTTATGTAACTTTATCCAAACACCTGTGAGTCTCTGAAAAGGGAGGTATTTTTTCCAAACAATGGCTCCAGTTCATGGAAGGTTCATGTCATATTTTTGTGAAACCTCTTAAATTAAAGTTTAACTCTTGTGCTGTCTTTGGGTCAAAATGACCCAATTCTTCTATCCTTCTTTCCTCCTGCCATGCTCTCTCCTCCCTTCTTCCCTTCCTCTTTTCCTCCTTTTTTACCCTTCTTTACTCCTTTTTCTTCCTACCTCCCTTCCGTCATTCGTACCTTTATTACCTTCTTTGCTTTTCCTTCCTCCTTTCCTTATGTTCTCCATTCCTTCCTTCTTCCCTCCATTCTTTCTTTCCTTTTCTCCATTCTTTCCTTCCTTCCTTTCTCCCTTCTTTCCTCCCTTCCATCTTTTCTTCCTTCCTTCCTTCCTTCCTTCCTTCTTCCCTTCCTTCCTTCCTTCCTTCCTTCCTTCTTTTCTCCTTCCTTCCTTCCTTCTTTTCTCCTTCCTTCCTTCCTTCCTTCCTTCCTTCCTTCCTTCCTTCCTTCTTCCCTTCCTTCCTTCCTTCCTTCCTTCCTTCCTTCCTTCCTTCCTTCCTTCCTTCCTTCTTTTCTCCTTCCTTCCTTCCTTCCTTCCTTCCTTCCTTCCTTCCTTCCTTCCTTCCTTCCTTCCTTCTTTTCTCCTTCCTTCCTTCCTTCCTTCCTTCCTTCCTTCTTTTCTCCTTCCTTCCTTCCTTCCTTCCTTCCTTCCTTCCTTCCTTCCTTCCTTCCTTCCTTCCTTCCTTCCTTCCTTCTTCCCTTCCTTCCTTCCTTCCTTCCTTCTTTTCTCCTTCCTTCCTTCCTTCCTTCCTTCCTTCTTTTCTCCTTCCTTCCTTCCTTCCTTCTTTTCTCCTTCCTTCCTTCCTTCCTTCCTTCCTTCCTCCTTCCTTCCTTCCTTCCTTCCTTCCTCCTTCCTTCTTTTCTCCTTCCTTCCTTCCTTCCTTCCTTCCTTCCTTCCTTCCTTCCTTCCTTCCTTCCTTCCTTCCTTCCTTCTTTTCTCCTTCCTTCCTTCCTTCCTTCCTTCCTTCCTTCCTTCCTTCCTTCCTTCCTTCCTTCCTTCTTTTCTCCCTTCACCCTCCCTTGACCCAAAGACAGCACAAGGGTTAAAATCCAATTTTAGATTTCAGATCCTGTTTGGTGTGTGTGTGTGTGTGTGTGTGTGTGTGTGTGTGTGTGTGTGTGTGTGTGTGTGTGTGTGTGTGTGTGTGTGTGTGTGTGTGTGTGTGTGTGTGTGTGTGTGTGTGTGTGTGTGTGTGTGTGTGTGTGTGTGTGTGTGTGTGTGAAGGCAAACTCCTAAAAACCGTCGCTGTCCAGATACCAAACTCTGAATAGAAGTATGAGTCTAAAGAGGCCCAGTTGTTGTTCCACTTCCACTAAATCACAAAATACTAAACAAGAAAAATAACCTGCTCGTGAAGCTCAAGGAGTTGAGACTTTCAGGCTGTAAATCTTCATCAGTTTTACTGCTGAGCTCCCTGCGTGAAGCGCTGCGAGTGTGTTTCCCTGATCGGCGGTGAGTTGTTGTGACTTGCGTGGGATTATCATTGTTGCTCGGAGGCGTGATTATTGAGTTGCAGCTCCGCTCTCAGTCACGCTTATCTCCTCTTTCTTCCTTCCGCATCGGGAATAAATCATTTTTTTTCTCCTCTCTACATCCCTCGTTGCCTGGTAATGGACCTTTGTTGGTCCCCTCTCCAGAGGTGTCAAGTAACAAAGTACAAATACTTTGTTACCTTACTTAAGTAGAAATTTTGGTTATCTATACTTCACTGGAGTAATTATTTTTCAGACACTTTTTACTTTTACTCCTTACATTTTCACGCAATTATCTGTACTTTTTACTCCTTACATTTTAAAAACAGCCTCGTTACTCTATTTTATTTCGGCCTTTAAAATAAAAACTATCCAGTTAAATTGCTCCATCCGGATAGAGTGAATTTGGTTGTGGTTGTTTCAGATGTTCTTGTCCAGTTTTGTTCTTACATCCGTTCCCTCAGATTCCTGCAACTAAACTTGGATGTACATTCCAATAAAGGTTAGGATAAATGATAACATGCCTCTGAAGTTTGACTTTTTGCACCATTACAATACTTATAGGCAGAGCTGGGTAGAGTAGCCAAAAATTGTACTCAAGTAAAAGTACTGTTACTTCAGAATAATATGACTCAAGTAGAAGTAAAAAGTAGTCATCCAAATAATTACTTGAGTAAAAGTAAAAAAGTACTTGGTGAAAAAACTACTCAAGTACTGAGTAACTGTTGAGTAACGTCTGAATTATTTTTTTAACACAACCATTCAAACAGACAAGAGTACAAAATAATCATCTTCAGGCAAATTAAATCAATAAAATAATAACATAAATTAAAATGAATAAAAATTGTTTAAATTAAAATAATCTTAAAGTAAATTCAAGTACTTTAATACATAATAAAATTAATAAAATAATAACAGAATAAAAAAATAAATTAAGCACAAGTAGCACAAAGTTTCAAGCCTTTGTACTTTTCTTTTTTAACCAGGCAGAACTAGAACAAACATGAACTCATAGAAACTCTGTGTGTGTTTGAGTCTGTGTAAATGTGACAAAACATGCAAAAACAAACATTTTCCCCAAGAATCACTCAGTGATGTCATGAGATTGACGCGTACGTGGATAAAAGGGATAAAAGAAAAGTAACAGCTCAACGTAGCCTAATGTCGAGTAAGAGTAACAGTTTCTTCTTCACAAATCTACTCAAGTAAAAGTAAAAAGTATAGTGATTCAAAACTACTCCTAAAAGTACAACATTTCCCAAAACTTACTCAAGTAAATGTAACAGAGTAAATGTAACTCGTAACTACCCACCTTTGCTTATAGGCAACTAGTCATCATATCTCCTGCTCTCTGAAACACATGTTAATGCTCAATAGTACACATATATGGTTCTTTAATATATTTGCATTATACTAAGATGCATTCATTTTCAATGGCTTTTGTCCTTAATGGCTTTTTTCCCCTTAAATTACTTTTACTTTTATACTTTAAGTAGTTTTGAAACCAGTACTTTTATACTTGAGTAAAAAACTTGAGTTGATACTTCAACTTCTACAGGAGTATTTTTAAACTCTAGTATCTATACTTCTACCTGAGTAATGAATGTGAATACTTTTGACACCTCTGAACCGGGGCCGGTCCGACCTTTGAGCCGTGACTGTTGCATGTGTCTTGCTTTTTTCATCCTGCCGCGAGTCGCTGTAAACTCCCAGGACTCACCTGCCGCACCTAGAAAAAAGCCCCCACTCATCAGCCTGGTATCTCCTCCTCCAGCGGCAGGTGAAGTAGGTGAAGTGCACACCTGAGCTCCATAAAGAGCCAGATAGCAACATAAAAATCCCTTTCAAGGTAGCAATAAAAAAACTGGTGATTCCCTGCAAAGTTCCCCTCGTATGGCGGATTATAACCTTGCTCCATATTGATTAAGCTGCAGCCGGTACGTCCTGATGGACAGCACGGCCCCGTCGGTCGATACGAGCACAAATATATGATCTTTAGAGGGGAAACGTTGTATTGATATTGACAGTTTACTTAAAACGTCACCAGGTGGTTTATTTCAGATGCAGCGTATTGACATTTGTACCTGAGAGACTTCCTGCCTTGTCGTTTGTGACTCTGTCAGTCTGCTGCTGCAGGAAGAGAAGAGAAGAGCAGTGGAGGTGTGAAGAAGCCAGTCTTTGCTTCTGCTGCCATCTAATGGCGTGAACAGACAAGCTGACGTCCCTCTCTTCAGGATGCTCCTCACATGCTCCTTCAGATCCATGTGCAGAATTTAGAAAAGACTGCGAGGGATTCCTCTGATCTCTAGTTGTGCACGTAAAACACAACGGCAGTGCAGTTTATAGTTAAAGCCAGTTCCCCGTCTAATCTACTGACTGTTTAGGTTTTATGTGCACATACAGCTGTATAAACGTCTGCTTCTCCAGTGATTTTTTTTTTTTTTTTTACTTAGTTTTTTATAGATTATTCACATTTTTCAAACATTACTTCACAATACAAAAAGAAACAAAAAAAGAAAACAAAAAAAACACGCACAAATTAAAGTCCTGTTGGGAGTTGCATTCCTACTTGGTCATTTGTTAGTTCCCTGTTTCGTCCTCTGTATCTAATGATCCTTCAACAGTCTTTGTCGCTGTACCAGGTCTTGAAAGATGTCCACTTCAGCCATTTGTCCTCCAGCTGCGTTTCTTAAACGATGTGTCAGTTTTTCCATTATATACTCACTCATCGCTCACTCGTCTTCTTCCGCTTATCCGTTCCTGGGTCACGGGGGCAGCAGCCTCAGCAGGGATGCCCAGACTTCCTTCACCCCAGACACTTCCTCCAGCTCTTCCGAGGGGAGTCCGAGGCGTTCCCAGGCCAGCCGAGAGACATAGTCTCTCCAGCGTGTCCTGGGTCTTCCTCGGGGTCTCCTCCCGGAGGGACATGCCTGGAACACCTCCCTAGGGAGGAGGGACATGCCTGGAACACCTCCCTAGGGAGGAGGGACATGCCTGGAACACCTCCCTAGGGAGGAGGGACATGCCTGGAACACCTCCCTAGGGAGGCGTCTAGGAGGATCCGATACAGATGCCCAAACCACCTCAGCTGACTCCTCTCAATGTGAAGGAGCAGCGGCTTCCATTATATAGATTTCCTCTATTATCTCCATCACTTGTTCCAGATTCGGAGAGTCCACTCTACCCTATTTCCTTGTGATAGCTTTTTTACCCGCTATTAACAATATTTTTACCAGGTATCTATCCCCTGCATGCACACTTTCGTCTGTAAAATTACACAAATAGAGTACCTTACTGCACATAGGGATCTCATACCTTAACACCTCTTGCAGAGTTTTATGTACCATCTTCCAAAACAGTTGTAACTTATCACATTTCCAAAATACAGGAGCATGATCTGAGCTTACTGCACGACATTCTCTCCAGCAGGGAAGATTCGCATTCAAATATTTACTCTTGACCTTGGGTGTTATGAAGAATCTGATCAAGTTTTTCCAAGAGAACTCCCTCCATATCCGCGAATTGGTGGATGTTTGATGCATTTTCCACATATTTAGCCAATCTTGGTTGGACATTTTTATATTAAGCTCTGACTCCCACTTTTCTTTTACATAGTCCGTCGTATTCTTGTTCATTGTCAGTTTTTGGTACATTGTTGATATTATTCTACATTTGGTGTCCTTGTAAATATTAATCACTGTTTGTATCACACAATTCACTTCCATAGAGGGATCCATCTTGATTTCCTTCCTGTAATAATCTCTTAGCTGTAAGTATCTGTAGAATTCGTGTACCTCTAGATCATATTTGTTTCTCATGTTCTGAAAACTCTCCAGCTCCCCACCTTTCTCTAGAGTGCACCAAGCACTCCAGTGATTTTTAAATCATTGTTTTGAGAAGATGTGTAAAATTGAATTAAAGACAGAATGCAAACCGTTTTTAAATCCCATAAACGCATATTTTACTCTCGGCTGAACAAAGAAAAACACGTGTGACGCTTGAGAAATGGAGGAAATGTACCGGAATGAGGTCGTTTTTTGAATTTTTAACGACAGCAAACAAGTTTGACCGGGGTGATGTTCAGCATCGCGTTGCATCTCATGTTCTTTTAACAGTTTGTGGTGTTTTCGTTGTCCTGTTCTCGTCGGATGTCTAACTCGAGCTGCTTAACAGTCCTGCTTCTCCTATTTCAGTGTTTTTTTGAGATCTGGACTGCAGCCCAGTTCAGCACTTATGGATGCAGTGTGTGGTTTAGCATCGTCTTGCTGAATTATGCAAAGCCTTCCCTGATGCCTGTTCCTCAGGCAGAGGAGAGGAGATAAAGATGTGGGTGTTTTCTGGGTTCATTGTGTGATGGAGCTGAACCTGAACCACGGTGGAAACTCCCATGAGGCCGTGCTGCGAGTTCCACGACAGAATCCTAGTAGTTTTTACTTCAGTCTCATCCAATGCAGCAAAGGTCACTGCGCACAGATTCCTTCACATTCTTTGGATCTTTTGACGATATTATGAACTGTAGATGATAGGGGTGTAACAATATATCGTGCCACGAAATTTTGCGATACAAAAACTTCACGAAACGTGTCGTGGAGGTGACAAAGTGTATCGCGATATTGTTATTAATAGTACTTAATAGTAATTACACTGACTAGTGTAATTATAGTCTCTGATTTACATCAGAATATAAAGAATATATTTATAAAATAATGAACCCTGAATTACCAAAATAACCTTCTTAACAAAAATAAATCTCCTCTTACACTTATAAGGTGAGCATGAAACAATCTTTTTTATGATGTAAAATTGTATGTATTTATTTATTTCTATTTATTTATTTAATTTTAGTTGTTAAATTTCTGGAAAAGAAAAAAGTCAAATCATACATGAGAGAAACTATTCAGTTTGTGGCAAAATATTTGTACTTGTATGAAACTGAAGATGCATAATGCAAACCTGACATTTACTTTTAGTTCAGTTTGTGAAAAATGGTTGGCCTGGCTTTCTCTTTAAAACTTAAACAGTTATAAAGCATTACAAACTGTAACAATAAGGCAAACGTACAGTATTGTTTTGTATTTTGTGTCTTTCAAATAAAAGACAATTTTTTCCAGTCATATGTTCCTCATTCAAGGTTGTTAAAAAAATACTGCTATATCGTATCGTTATCGTGACCTCAATATCGTGTATCGTACCGTATCGTGAGATTATTGTATCGTTACACCCCTAGTAGATGATGATATATTCGAAGTCTTTTACAATTTTATGCTGAAGGACATTTTTCTGTTATTATTCTAGTAGAAGCAGTTTTTTATAACAGACTGATGAACCTCCGCCTAACTTAAGTGGCTCTTTGTTTCCCGTGTCCTGACCGACATGAGAAGTGTTGCAGACAGCAAATTTTAAAATGATCCAATCTTTTTCATGAGATACTAAACTGTGAGATTTTTCAACATTTGACATGTTTTCTAGTATCAATGCTGGATAAAAATATGGATTTATCTGATTAAGGAATGATTGAATTCTGCTATTTACACCTCAAACGGTGTCTAAACCGATTAGGGAAGCAGAATACCCCGATTATTTTATCAATTAGTCGACTGATCTAGTGGGTAATTGGATTCTTATTCTAAGTTTTCTGTTGTTCGATTAATAAAAACCATAATGTCTCAAATAAAAATAAAAAAATATTTAATAATATAGTTTATTAAACACAGTTTTGCACAGCAAAATAAAAATATAGAATAAAATTAAACAAAATAATAAAATAAAGTTTTGTTGGACTGCATATTATCCAAATGTGTTAAAAATAACACATTAAAAATAACATATTTGGATAAAACAGGGCACTGTTTCACACTAAATTACATATTTTTATCACGTAAAAATCTAATCACGAAAGGAACCTTTCTATGGCAGATGGAACTAAAAACAAAACTTTTGTTTTCAGTAGGAATCATTTTCAGTGACACTTTAGCTTCTCCTAACCGATTGGAGATAAAAAAAAAAAACACAAAAAAAAGTTTTTTATGCCGGTAAACGGAGTTATGACCAGAAAACATCAAATATAGGAGATGATGCATACCGTAATTTGATCGTGTGACGTTTGTTTTTGCAGTTATTTCGCTTATTATATTTAGCAATTATTACTAAATAATTAAAATCAAATATATTAAATATTAATAATTTAAAGTATTCCTGACATCATCATGACTTGACAAGTTTTCTAGTATCAATGCTGGATAAAAATATGGATTTATCTGATTAAGGAATGATTGAATTCTGCTATTTACACCTCAAACGGTGTCTAAACCGATTAGGGTAGCATAATAAACTGCCTTTTTGTGGTTTTATGATTAACATCCATGAAGGTTTACGGTTTTTATTAGACCACCAGTTTATAAAGTTCTGAGAAAGTGGAATTTTCTTCTTAATATTTGCTAAGATAAACAAACTTTGGTGTCTATTTCCATCCTGTGTCAGGGTGCAATGCCGCGTGGGGCCACTAGGGGGCAGAATCGCTCCAACACTGAGGGAGAAGCTGCTCCTCCAGCTGATAACGCCTCTCAATCCGAGAGTCTGCAGAGTTCAAACCCGAGCTCAGCCCTCAAGCTGTCGTCCTTATCATCCTCGTCCTCTCGGGGGGTCACGATCATCAGCGCTGCACATCTTCAGCACGACGAGCCCATTATCATTCAAATACACACTCCCCCCTGTAAATAAACACCGAAAAAACCGCAGCTCGGGCAAAATATGCTGTCACGCAGGCATTTTAGCTTAATGATGTTTCTTTTTTCTTCTTTTTCTTTTTTTTTGGGGTTTTTTTAATGGTGCATCTGCTCTTTAGAAAAGGAAAGCACAGCCGAGAGTGACGGGAATGAGGAACGAGAGGAGGAGGCCACGGGAAGAGTTTGAACCAGAAATATTGTGCAATGAGCGTATCGTCAACAGCCTGATCGTTAAAAGGCAAGAACACCGGGAGGGAACAGAGGGTGGCGGCTCGCGCACGTTTATTTTTAATTCATCATTGGAGCTGCCGCTGCCTCAACTTTGGTCGTGATTTGTCTTCTGACGGCGGAGCGTCGTCCGCCGCCGCGGGGTCACGGGCGGCCGGGGGATCTGGGTTACGGGGATATAATAATAATCCTCCCCCCACATGCTTTACTGTATTGGGGGGGGGGGGGGGGGGGGGGGGGGATGGGCGTTATGGACTAAAACAATTATCACAATAATTTCTGGCGTTTATCCCGATAACGATAAAAATGACGATTTAAAAAAGATAAAATAAATACCAATTCAACTCCACCTTTGTAACTATAAATCTATCACCACATTCAGTCTTTGGAGCCAAATCACTGCTCTAAAAGATACTAAATACTACTAAACGTCATCAATGGGAAGTTTTCTTTCTTTCTTTCTTTCTTTCTTTCTTTCTTTCTTTCTTTCTTTCTTCTTTCTTTCTTTCTTTCTTTCTTTCTTTCTTTCTTTCTTGCTTATATCTTTCTTTTTCTTTCTTGCTCATTTCTTTCTTTCTTGCTCATTTCTTTCTTTCTTTCTTTCTTTCTTTCTTTCTTTCAGGCTCATATCTTTTCTTTCTTTCTTTCTTTCTTTCAGGCTCATATCTTTTCTTTCTTTCTTTCTTTCTTTCTTTCTCTTTCTCTTTCTTTTTCTTTCTTGCTAATTTCTTTCTTTCTTTCTTTCAAGCTCCTTCCTTCCTTCCTTCCTTCCTTCCTTCCTTCCTTCCTTGTTTTCTCCCTTCCTTCCTTCCTTCCTTCCTTCCTTCCTTCCTTCCTTCCTTCCTTCCTTCCTTCCTTCCTTGTTTTCTCCCTTCCTTCCTTCCTTGTTTTCTTTCTTCCTTCCTTCCTTCCTTCCTTCCTTCCTTCCTTCCTTCCTTCCTTCCTTGTTTTCTCCCTTCCTTCCGTCCTTCCTTCCTTCCTTCCTTCCTTCCTTCCTTCCTTCCTTCCTTCCTTCCTTCCTTCCTTCCTTCCTTCCTTGTTTTCTCCCTTCCTTCCTTCCTTCCTTGTTTTCTTCCTTCCTTCCTTCCTTCCTTCCTTCCTTCCTTCCTTCCTTCCTTCCTTCCTTCCTTGTTTTCTCCCTTCCTTCCTTCCTTCCTTGTTTTCTTCCTTCCTTCCTTCCTTCCTCCCTTCCTTCCTCCCTTCCTTCCTTCCTCCCTTCCTTCCTTCCTTCCTTCCTTCCTTCCTTCCTTCCTTCCTTCCTTCCTTCCTTCCTTCCTTCCTTCCTTCCTTCCTTCCTTCCTTCCTTCCTTCCTTCCTTCCTACTATGGGGGGGTGTTTACGGCTGCACGTGCCCACAGACGTGCTAAGTGATGCAGATAGTGAGGCGGGGGACGGTTCCCCCTTCTGCATCCCACTCAGTTCATCAACAGATTAAGAGGCCGGCGCTGTGTTCCTGACCCACAATTCCCATCACAACACCCCCCCTCGCTCTGCACCCCCGCCCTCCTCCTCCTCTTACTTTCCTGTTCTGCACAGACGGCCGCATGGGAGGGGAGGTCTCCATTAGCAGGCGTGGACCTGATGTGAGGTCATGGTGTTGCATTAAAGAACTCTCACTGTGGAAAAGTGTTGCTTAAAGCAAC